>NC_091175.1:42870008-42982608 GCF_040958095.1 Procambarus clarkii
AGTGAACACAGAGAACACCAACAATCAACCTGTGAACACAGAGAACACCAACAATCAACCAGTGAACACAGAGAACACCAACAATCAACCAGTGAACACAGAGAACACAGCAATCAACCAGTGAACACCAACAATCAACCAGTGAACACAGAGAACACCAACAATCAACCAGTGAACACAGAGAACACCAACAATCAACCAGTGAACACAGAGAACACCAACAATCAACCAGTGAACACAGAGAACACCAACAATCAACTCGTGAACACAGAGAACACCAACAATCAACCTGTGAACACAGAGAACACCAACAATCAACCTGTGAACACAGAGAACACCAACAATCAACCTGTGAACACAGAGAACACCAACAATCAACCAGTGAACACAGAGAACACCAGCAATCAACCTGTGAACACAGAGAACACCAGCAATCAACCTGTGAACACAGAGAACACCAACAATCAGCCTGTGAACACAGAGAACACCAACAATCAACCAGTGAACACAGAGAACACCAGCAATCAACCAGTGAACACAGAGAACACCAGCAATCAACCTGTGAACACAGAGAACACCAACAATCAACTCGTGAACACAGAGAACACCAACAATCAACCAGTGAACACAGAGAACACCAACAATCAACCTGTGAACACAGAGAACACCAACAATCAACCTGTGAACACAGAGAACACCAACAATCAACCAGTGAACACAGACAACAGCAACAATCAAAGGCCCAACAACAGTTAATAACTAAAATATAAGATAACGAGTGTAGTACAAGGAACAATTACTTGGAATTTATAATATATATTAAAGCCTTATAATTAACTTTCATATATGCTCTTTCGTCTCCGCTCCCACTCCTTCTATATATATATATATATATATATATATATATATATATATATATATATATATATATATATATATATATATATATATATATATATTTATCTATGTAATCACTCACTTTATTTTAATTTCTTTTCAAATTACAGAAATTCAAAAACAAATTTGAGATAAATAAGGTATTTTCATATGCAAATATTAATACAGAATCTCTTTTGTCTGATGAATACGTGACTGATAAAATCCTGCAACCATGAAACATTTTGTCCACTTTTTTCCCATATTGTTCTAGGAATGTTTCCAACGTATTGTAACACAATCAATATTTTCCGAACATAAATTCTTATATTTTTGTTTCACTCAGTTCCGCCACTTCCAGCTTTTCCTTAACTTAAATCGTTCGCATTTGAACAAAAAAGACTATCTAGTCTTTTTAGACTATCTAAAAATAAATAAATCTAGAGATATATTTTCCGGGCGGCCAAGAGAGGGGCGCAGAGGATCCCGCCTGATGTATGCATTTATGCAAAAAAATACTGATATAATACATTTCCCTTCACCAAACTTGGTAAAAATCAAGATTCATTGTTGGATATCTGTTTTTTAGTTTTATATATATATATATATGTATATGTTAGCTGCCTGTGCTGAGGTTGTATGTATATGTTAGCTGCCTGTGCTGAGGTTGTATGTATATGTTAGCTGCCTGTGCTGAGGTTGTATGTATATGTTAGCTGCCTGTGCTGAGGTTGTATGTATATGTTAGCTGCCTGTACTGAGGTTGTATGTATATGTTAGCTGCCTGTGCTGAGGTTGTATGTATATGTTAGCTGCCTGTGCTGAGGTTGTATGTATATGTTAGCTGCCTGTACTGAGGTTGTATGTATATGTTAGCTGCCTGTGCTGAGGTTGTATGTATATGTTAGCTGCCTGTACTGAGGTTGTATGTATATGTTAGCTGCCTGTACTGAGGTTGTATGTATATGTTAGCTGCCTGTACTGAGGTTGTATGTATATGTTAGCTGCCTGTGCTGAGGTTGTATGTATATGTTAGCTGCCTGTACTGAGGTTGTATGTATATGTTAGCTGCCTGTACTGAGGTTGTATGTATATGTTAGCTGCTTGTGCTGAGGTTGTATGTATATGTTAGCTGCCTGTACTGAGATTATATGTATATGTTAGCTGCTTGTGATGAGGTTGTATGTATATACATGCCGGGGGTAATTGAAATATTTACTCCCCAATGTTCATTTTCTCATTTTTTATTGATGGTCTGACGCCTAAAAGCGTTTCGCAAGGACTTTTTACATTTTCAAAGACTGGTTTACACATATCATATATCATGCTTATACAGAACACGAATCACTGGGTATAAATTGAATATGAAAACATATGAATGCAAGTAACTATTGAAGATCTTTGGGACTTACCGTCCCCAAGTGGGCATGTGAAGGCATAGACGACGTTGGTTTCCTTCAGGGCGTTCTGTTTGGTGTCTGGAGAGTTTTTCATGAGTAGGCTGGCCGTTTCCTGTTTTTGTAGTAAATTGTCAATTGTATTTTCTGATTTTGGTCTGTAGGGATAACGTTCCTATTAATAATATCTTTCAGGGCACTTTGCCTTCACATGCCCACTTGGGGACTGTAAGCCCCAAAGATGTCAGTATATAGGCAAGACAACAACGTCTCTTTTTAGGCGATTAACAATGCACAAACAACAGGGCTCCATCAAGGAATATATAATCTCCTCACTCAACCAGACCATCACCAGAGAAATCCTAACAAGCACAGGCAACACAGAAATCATCGATAGATAGGATGAGACTCGACTGGTTGGAGACTCAACATGAGCGAGGCACAACACATCAAAAAGTCAACACCAGCAATCAACAGCCAATTAACGCTTAACTATATTCTACCCACTTCAAGACCTAGAACCAACATACAAGCAGCAAGAGAAAATATGGGCCAAGAGGCCTTCTGTAGTTACTTTCATTCTTATGTTTTCATACCCAATTTATACCCATTGATTTGTGTCATATCACCTCACCCAAAACGAATATAAACGTGATATATGATATGTGTAAACCTGTCTTTGAAAATGTAATAAGCCCTTACAAAACGCTTTTAGAGGTCAAACCAGAAATAAAAATGTAAAAAATTAACTTTGGAGAGTTAATTTTTCAATTACCCTCGACAGTGAAGAAAACCGTAAGAAATATTGAGAAGATTCGTGTTAGAATTATTAATCTTACCCTTTCGGTCATTTTCAACAACATATGTTTACAAGACTGCTGCCAATATTATATTATATATATATATATATATATATATATATATATATATATATATATATATATATATATATATATATATATATATATATATATATATATATATATATATATATATATATATAGCACATCTCTGTTATTTCCTTGTATATTATCTTTAGAATTATAATAATTATTAAATTTGTTATAAATAATGTTTCGCAAATAAATCACATTAATATTATAAATCACTGAGAGAATCAGCCTGGGTACTTCCAACGCTATTGATAGAGCCAACGCTATTGATAGAGCCAACACTATTGATAGAGCCAACACTATTGAAAGAGCCAACGCTATTGATAGAGCCAACGCTATTGATAGAGCCAACGCTATTGAGAGAGCCAACGCTACTGATAGAGCCAACGCTATTGAAAGAGCCAACGCTATTGATAGAGCCAACGCTATTGATAGAGCCAACGCTATTGAGAGAGCCAACGCTACTGATAGAGCCAACGCTATTGACAGAGCCAACACTATTGACAGAGCCAACACTATTGACAGAGCCAATGCTATTGATAGAGTCACGGTGTCTAGCAAGACATAATCCAAAATCTCATCTGGTGTAATATAGAGGAACATAACCCCAGGATGAAGCAGGAACTGCGATAGACCCCACGGAACGCCCTGGACGTAATTGGCAACCTCATTTGTATAAAATAGGCGAGCATGCTCCCAGGCATGTAAGCGCGAATCTCATTTGCATAAAAATTCTCCTTCCTGGATCCTACTGCTACTGTGTACTGTGGTGAGAGAGGACTGTGTACTGTGATGAGAGGGTACTGTGTACTGTGGTGAGAGAGGACTGTGTACTGTGATGAGAGGGTACTGTGTACTGTGGTGAGAGAGGACTGTGTACTGTGATGAGAGGGTACTGTGTACTGTGGTGAGAGAGGACTGTGTACTGTGATGAGAGGGTACTGTGTACTGTGGTGAGAGAGGACTGTGTACTGTGATGAGATGGTACTGTGTACTGTGATGAGAGGGTACTGTGTACTGTGGTGAGAGAGGACTGTGTACTGTGATGAGAGGGTACTGTGTACTGTGGTGAGAGGGGACTGTGTACGGTGGTGAGAGGACTGTGTACTGTGATGAGAGAGGACTGTGTACTGTGATGAGAGGGTACTGTGTACTGTGGTGAGAGGGGACTGTGTACTGTGATGAGAGGGTACTGTGTACTGTGGTGAGAGAGGACTGTGTACTGTGTACTGTGGTGAGAGGGTACTGTGTACTGTGGTGAGAGGGGACTGTGTACTGTGGTGAGAGGGTACTGTGTACTGTGATGAGAGGGTACTGTGTACTGTGGTGAGAGAGGACTGTGTACTGTGGTGAGAGAGGACTGTGTACTGTGTACTGTGGTGAGAGGGTACTGTGTACTGTGGTGAGAGAGGACTGTGTACTGTGTACTGTGGTGAGAGGGTACTGTGTACTGTGATGAGAGGGTACTGTGTACTGTGGTGAGAGAGGACTGTGTACTGTGTACTGTGGTGAGAGAGGACTGTGTACTGTGTACTGTGGTGAGAGAGGACTGTGTACTGTGTACTGTGGTGAGAGAGGACTGTGTACTGTGTACTGTGGTGAGAGAGGACTGTGTACTGTGGTGAGAGAGGACTGTGTACTGTGTACTGTGATGAGAGGGTACTGTGTACTGTAATGAGAGGGGACTGTGTACTGTGGTGAGAGAGGACTGTGTACTGTGATGAGAGGGTACTGTGTACTGTAATGAGAGAGGACTGTGTACTGTGGTGAGAGGGGACTGTGTACTGTGGTGAGAGAGGACTGTGTACTGTGATGAGAGAGGACTGTGTACTGTGGTGAGTGAGGACTGTGTACTGTGATGAGAGAGGATACTGTGTACTGTGGTGAGAGAGGACTGTGTACCTGTGGTGAGAGAGGACTGTGTACTGTGGTGAGAGAGGACTGTGTACTGTGGTGAGAGGGTACTGTGTACTGTGATGAGAGGGTACCGTGTACTGTGGTGAGAGGGGACTGTGTACTTTGGTGAGAGAGGACTGTGTACTGTGATGAGAGGGGACTGTGTACTGGGGTGAGAGGGTACTGTGTACTGTGGTGAGAGGGTACTGTGTACTGTGGTGAGAGGGGACTGTGTACTTTGGTGAGAGGGTACTGTGTACTGTGGTGAGAGGGTACTGTGTACTGTGGTGAGAGGGTACTGTGTACTGTAGTGAGAGGGTACTGTGTACTGTGGTGAGAGGGTACTGTGTACTGGGAGAGGACCGTGTACTGTGGTGAGAGGGTACTGTGTACTGTGGTGAGAGGGTACTGTGTACTGTGGTGAGAGGGGACTGTGTACTGTGATGAGAGGGGACTGTGTACTGGGGTGAGAGGGTACTGTGTACTGTGGTGAGAGGGTACTGTGTACTGTGGTGAGAGAGGACTGTGTACTGTGGTGAGAGAGGACTGTGTACTGTGATGAGAGGGGACTGTGTACTGGGGTGAGAGGGTACTGTGTACTGTGGTGAGAGGGTACTGTGTACTGTGGTGAGAGGGTACTGTGTACTGTGGTGAGAGGGTACTGTGTACTGTGGTGAGAGGGGACTGTGTACTGTGGTGAGAGGGGACTGTGTACTGTGATGAGAGGGGACTGTGTACTGTGGTGAGAGAGGACTGTGTACTGTGGTGAGAGAGGACTGTGTACTGTGGTGAGAGGTACTGTGTACTGTGGTGAGAGGGTACTGTGTACTGTGGTGAGAGGGGACTGTGTACTTTGGTGAGAGAGGACTGTGTACTGTGATGAGAGGGGACAGTGTACTGGGGTGAGAGGGTACTGTGTACTGTGGTGAGAGGGGACTGTGTACTGGGGTGAGAGGGTACTGTGTACTGTGGTGAGAGGGTACTGTGTACTGTGATGAGAGGGTACTGTGTACTGTGGTGAGAGGGGACTGTGTACTGGGGTGAGAGGGTACTCTGTACTGTGGTGAGAGGGGACTGTGTACTGTGGTGAGAGGGTACTGTGTACTGGGGTGGGAGGGTACTGTGTACTGTGATGAGAGGGTACTGTGTACTGTGATGAGAGGGTACTGTGTACTGGGGTGAGAGGGTACTGTGTACTGTGATGAGAGGGTACTGTGTACTGGGGTGAGAGGATACTGTGTACTGTGATGAGAGGGTACTGTGTACTGTGGTGAGAGGGGACTGTGTACTGTGGTGAGAGGGTACTGTGTACTGTGGTGAGAGGGTACTGTGTACTGTGGTGAGAGGGTACTGTGTACTGTGGTGAGAGGGTACTGTGTACTGGGAGAGAACCGTGTACTGTGATGAGAGAGGACTGTGTACTGTGGTGAGAGGGTACTGTGTACTGTGGTGAGAGGGTACTGTGTACTGGGGTGAGAGGGTACTGTGTACTGGGAGAGGACCGTGTACTGTGGTGAGAGAGGACTGTGTACTGTGATGAGAGGGTACTGTGTACTGTGGTGAGAGGGTACTGTGTACTGTGGTGAGAGTGTACTGTGTACTGTGGTGAGAGGGTACTGTGTACTGTGGTGAGAGGGTACTGTGTACTGGGAGAGGACCGTGTACTGTGGTGAGAGAGGACTGTGTACTGTGATGTGAGGGGACTGTGTACTGGGGTGAGAGGGTACTGTGTACTGTGGTGAGAGGGTACTGTGTACTGTGGTGAGAGAGGACTGTGTACTGTGGTGAGAGAGGACTGTGTACTGTGATGAGAGGGGACTGTGTACTGGGGTGAGAGGGTACTGTGTACTGTGGTGAGAGGGTACTGTGTACTGTGGTGAGAGGGTACTGTGTACTGTGGTGAGAGGGTACTGTGTACTGTGGTGAGAGGGGACTGTGTACTGTGGTGAGAGGGGACTGTGTACTGGGGTGAGAGGGTACTGTGTACTGTGGTGAGAGGGTACTGTGTACTGTGGTGAGAGGGTACTGTGTACTGTGGTGAGAGGGTACTGTGTACTGTGGTGAGAGGGGACTGTGTACTGGGGTGAGAGGGTACTGTGTACTGTGGTGAGAGGGTACTGTGTACTGTGATGAGAGGGTACTGTGTACTGTGGTGAGAGGGGACTGTGTACTGGGGTGAGAGGGTACTGTGTACTGTGGTGAGAGGGTACTGTGTACTGTGGTGAGAGGGGACTGTGTACTGTGGTGAGAGGGTACTGTGTACTGTGGTGAGAGGGTACTGTGTACTGTGGTGAGAGGGTACTGTGTACTGTAGTGAGAGGGTACTGTGTACTGTGGTGAGAGGGTACTGTGTACTGGGAGAGGACCGTGTACTGTGGTGAGAGGGTACTGTGTACTGTGGTGAGAGGGTACTGTGTACTGTGGTGAGAGGGGACTGTGTACTGTGATGAGAGGGGACTGTGTACTGGGGTGAGAGGGTACTGTGTACTGTGGTGAGAGGGTACTGTGTACTGTGGTGAGAGAGGACTGTGTACTGTGGTGAGAGAGGACTGTGTACTGTGATGAGAGGGGACTGTGTACTGGGGTGAGAGGGTACTGTGTACTGTGGTGAGAGGGTACTGTGTACTGTGGTGAGAGGGTACTGTGTACTGTGGTGAGAGGGTACTGTGTACTGTGGTGAGAGGGGACTGTGTACTGTGGTGAGAGGGGACTGTGTACTGTGATGAGAGGGGACTGTGTACTGTGGTGAGAGAGGACTGTGTACTGTGGTGAGAGAGGACTGTGTACTGTGGTGAGAGGTACTGTGTACTGTGGTGAGAGGGTACTGTGTACTGTGGTGAGAGGGGACTGTGTACTTTGGTGAGAGAGGACTGTGTACTGTGATGAGAGGGGACAGTGTACTGGGGTGAGAGGGTACTGTGTACTGTGGTGAGAGGGGACTGTGTACTGGGGTGAGAGGGTACTGTGTACTGTGGTGAGAGGGTACTGTGTACTGTGGTGAGAGGGTACTGTGTACTGTGGTGAGAGGGGACTGTGTACTGGGGTGAGAGGGTACTCTGTACTGTGGTGAGAGGGGACTGTGTACTGTGGTGAGAGGGTACTGTGTACTGGGGTGGGAGGGTACTGTGTACTGTGATGAGAGGGTACTGTGTACTGTGATGAGAGGGTACTGTGTACTGGGGTGAGAGGGTACTGTGTACTGTGATGAGAGGGTACTGTGTACTGGGGTGAGAGGATACTGTGTACTGTGATGAGAGGGTACTGTGTACTGTGGTGAGAGGGGACTGTGTACTGTGGTGAGAGGGTACTGTGTACTGTGGTGAGAGGGTACTGTGTACTGTGGTGAGAGGGTACTGTGTACTGTGGTGAGAGGGTACTGTGTACTGGGAGAGAACCGTGTACTGTGATGAGAGAGGACTGTGTACTGTGGTGAGAGGGTACTGTGTACTGTGGTGAGAGGGTACTGTGTCCTGGGGTGAGAGGGTACTGTGTACTGGGAGAGGACCGTGTACTGTGGTGAGAGAGGACTGTGTACTGTGATGAGAGGGTACTGTGTACTGTGGTGAGAGGGTACTGTGTACTGTGGTGAGAGTGTACTGTGTACTGTGGTGAGAGGGTACTGTGTACTGTGGTGAGAGGGTACTGTGTACTGGGAGAGGACCGTGTACTGTGGTGAGAGAGGACTGTGTACTGTGATGTGAGGGGACTGTGTACTGGGGTGAGAGGGTACTGTGTACTGTGGTGAGAGGGTACTGTGTACTGTGGTGAGAGAGGACTGTGTACTGTGGTGAGAGAGGACTGTGTACTGTGATGAGAGGGGACTGTGTACTGGGGTGAGAGGGTACTGTGTACTGTGGTGAGAGGGTACTGTGTACTGTGGTGAGAGGGTACTGTGTACTGTGGTGAGAGGGTACTGTGTACTGTGGTGAGAGGGGACTGTGTACTGTGGTGAGAGGGGACTGTGTACTGGGGTGAGAGGGTACTGTGTACTGTGGTGAGAGGGTACTGTGTACTGTGGTGAGAGGGTACTGTGTACTGTGGTGAGAGGGTACTGTGTACTGTGGTGAGAGGGGACTGTGTACTGGGGTGAGAGGGTACTGTGTACTGTGGTGAGAGGGTACTGTGTACTGTGATGAGAGGGTACTGTGTACTGTGGTGAGAGGGGACTGTGTACTGGGGTGAGAGGGTACTGTGTACTGTGGTGAGAGGGGACTGTGTACTGTGGTGAGAGGGTACTGTGTACTGGGGTGAGAGGGTACTGTGTACTGTGATGAGAGGGTACTGTGTACTGTGGTGAGAGGGTACTGTGTTCTGTGGTGATAGGATACTGTGTACTGTGGTGAGAGGGTACTGTGTTCTGTGGTGAGAGGATACTGTGTACTGTGGTGAGAGGGTACTGTGTACTGTGATGAGAGGGTACTGTGTACTGTGGTGAGAGGATACTGTGTACTGTGGTGAGAGTACTGTGTACTGGGGAGTGTTATGACCCTAAGAAGCCTGGGCGGAACGAGTCTGCCCCAGTAAGAGTTATTCTGCTTGCCGGACCTGATATTGAGAGGTCAGAGGAAAGATGTATATATTTAATAATTGAATAAACGTTAATGAGTAATTTAAAAATATGAGCAGAGGAGGAGCATCTGGAAATAGGTGACATGAAATGAGATGTCAATACTTCGGTGACGTGACGTGATGCAAGCAGGACGTCGTGACCTCACTTGAGTCACTTCAGTCGTCAGAGATGGTCGTACTTCGTTGATTCTCCTGGGAGAAGAAAGAATATAGTTCCCTGTGTTAGTGCTGAGTGAAGGCTACTTCTTTACAAGTGTGAGGAAGCTGTTGGGGACATAGTACACCATTTCTCGGTGATTCTGATGCATTAGAGGCTACCTGGAAGCTAGTGTTGGTCACACCTTGGTGTAACTCTAATTATGTGCTTCATCAAGAGTAAGGAAGCAAGCAGGTGTTTCTGTGGTGGAGTCTGCCGGGCGACACCGTGTACTCAAGTCATGACTAGAAGTAGCCTTGTGATGCAGTCCTATAGCGATTTTTGTGGGTGTTCTGTGTGAGCGCCATTTTGAGGGCCAGGGAGTGAGCGCCAATGTTGAGCACTAGGGAGTGAGCACTGAACGTTATAGATCCCTGCGGTGCGCCTGTTTAATAAGTTGTTAGATTAGCTACCAATGTTTGATCGTGTGCCCAGCGATCATAGCGAACATATGCATATTTATGGCTTTATTGAGCCATTGAGCTAAGATAAGTAATTGAACTTGAGTGGGCATGCAGGAGGGAGCTGCGGTACTTCCTCTCACGATGGAGGTCAACGGTCGACTGAGGGGCAAGGCCCCCCCCCCCTCCCCAGTGTCACGGCCGGGCGGACGCTCCCAGCGGCGTGTTGAGACATGTTTCCAGCTTGGACACGTCCAGGATGGGGGAATACCCACCACAGTTGGGTGGCGCGGTGCGGTGTCAGAGGGCGAGATTTAATGCTGGGATATTATTTTATTCTTTGTGTTCTGTTAAGAAAACATTTTATTGGCATGGTAATTTAATTGCAGGTTTGTTTAGGAAGAAATTAATGGAGGAACTTTGAGGCTGAAGAGGAAGTGTGTGCTGAACTCTGTGGTAGAGCAGAGCTCCATAATGAGGAGTTGACTTCAAGCAGTGTAGAGGAGCTACACGTGTCTGCGTGGCCGCAGAGGTGGAGTGTCACTGATGCTGGCGGACTTCGTTGTGCAGCAGATTGGGAGAACTGCAGATGTGCCTTTTATGATTTTGGAGGACCTTTGATATATACATTGGTAGTGAGCCTCAAGGAGCAGACCAAAGGTTCACTGTAGACACAGGAATGTATAAGGGAAGTGCTTGAATGTTAGTGGCATGTAAGACACCTTGTAAGGTGAGAGACTGATGCTTCATCAGTTGAGGGCTACTTATGGAACTAGTAGTAAGTCGGTACTAACCATCATCCCATCTGGTACACAAGCCATTTTAGGTTAATATAGTCACATATAATTTGTACATATATTAAAAAATTGCTAAACCAAAAACTTTGTAGAAACATGTAGGAAACAGCCTCAGGCCGCTGGGGGGCTTACACTCAACACAATGTTAATAATTCTAGGTGAAAATTTTTTGTATATATTGATAATGATGTCCTTAAAAATCGAGCGACCTCTGATGCCACATTTTTTTTACAAACGATGAAAATAATTCTCAATCATCAGATTGTCTTCATTTTTGTGAGAGACAGTTGCTAGATTGACGAAGTATTGTTGAGATATTTAATAAACTTTTGTTCTTTATTATGTTTTGTTCCGTTTTCTTTATGGGCACCTGGAATGGCCCGATATATTGACATATACTTTCTACATATATCAACAATATTGCTGATACAAAAGCCCTTAGAAACTGGTGAAATCACGGACTATCTCTCTATAACGGTATATCGTCACATGATAACATTTCAGTCAACAGATTACGCCAGATAATTCGCAGAAGAAATGGAAAAGCTTTGGACGCCCTGATCATGAGATGGACTCACACTCAAGGAGGCTTGGGAAGGTTCCGAGGGTCGCTACGGTGGGAAGGTTCCGAGGGTCGCTACGGAGGGAAGGTTCCGAGGGTCGCTACGGAGGGAAGGTTCCGAGCATCGCTACGGAGGGAAGGTTCCGAGGGTCGCTACGGTGGGAAGGTTCCGAGGGTCGCTACGGAGGGAAGGTTCCGAGGGTCGCTACGGTGGGAAGGTTCCGAGGGTCGCTACGGAGGGAAGGTTCCGAGGGTCGCTACGGAGGGAAGGTTCCGAGGGTCGCTACGGAGGGAAGGTTCCGAGGGTCGCTACGGAGGGAAGGTTCCGAGGGTCGCTACGGAGGGAAGGTTCCGAGGGTCGCTACGGAGGGAAGGTTCCGAGGGTCGCTACGGTGGGAAGGTTCCGAGGGTCGCTACAGTGGGAAGGTTCCGAGGGTCGCTACGGAGGGAAGGTTCCGAGGGTCGCTACGGAGGAAAGGTTCCGAGGGTCGCTACGGAGGGAAGGTTCCGAGGGTCGCTACGGAGGGAAGGTTCCGAGGGTCGCTAAGGAGGGAAGGTTCCGAGGGTCGCTACGGAGGGAAGGTTCCGAGGGTCGCTACGGAGGGAAGGTTCCGAGGGTCGCTACGGAGGGAAGGTTCCGAGGGTCGCTACGGAGGGAAGGTTCTGAGGGTCGCTACGGAGCGAAGGTTCCGAGCGTCGCTATGGAGGGAAGGTTCCGAGCGTTGCTACGGAGGGAAGGTTCCGAGGGTGACTACGGAGGGAAGGTTCCGAGCGTCGCTACGGAGGGAAGGTTCCGAGCGTCGCTATGGTGGGAAGTTCCGTGCGTCGCTACAGAGGGAAGGTTCCGAGGGTCGCTACGGTGGGAAGGTTCCGAGCGTCGCTACGGAGGGAAGGTTCCGAGCGTCGCTACGGAGGGAAGGTTCCGAGCGTCGCTACGGAGGGAAGGTTCCGAGCGTCGCTACGGAGGGAAGGTTCCGAGGGTCGCTACGGTGGGAAGGTTCCGAGGGTCGCTACGGTGGGAAGGTTCCGAGCGTCGCTACGGTGGGAAGGTTCCGAGCGTCGCTACGGAGGGAAGGTTCCGAGCGTCGCTACGGAGGGAAGGTTCCGAGCGTCGCTACGGAGGGAAGGTTCCGAGGGTCGCTACGGTGGGAAGGTTCCGAGGGTCGCTACGGTGGGAAGGTTCCGAGCGTCGCTACGGTGGGAAGGTTCCGAGCGTCGCTACGGAGGGAAGGTTCCGAGCGTCGCTACGGAGGGAAGGTTCCGAGGGTGACTACGGAGGGAAGGTTCTGAGCGTCGCTACGGAGGGAAGGTTCCGAGCGTCGCTACGGAGGCAAGGTTCCGAGCGTCGCTACGGAGGGAAGGTTCCGAGCGTCGCTACGGTGGGAAGGTTCCGAGCGTCGCTACGGAGGGAAGGTTCCGAGCGTCGCTACGGAGGGAAGGTTCCGAGGGTCGCTACAGTGGGAAGGTTCCGAGCGTCGCTACGGTGGGAAGGTTCCGAGGGTCGCTACCGTGGGAAGGTTCCGAGGGTCGGTACGGAGGGAAGGTTCAGAGCGTCGCTACGGAGGGAAGGTTCCGAGGGTCGCTACGGTGGGAAGGTTCCGAGCGTCGCTACAGTGGAAGGTTCCGAGGGTCGCTAAGGTGGGAAGGTTCCGAGCGTCGCTACAGTGGGAGGTTCCGAGGGTCACTACGGTGGGAAGGTTCCGAGCATCGCTACGAAGGGAAGGTTCCGAGGGTCGCTACGGAGGGAAGGTTCCGAGGGTCGCTACGGAGGGAAGGTTCCGAGCGTCGCTACGGAGGGAAGGTTCCGAGGGTGACTACGGAGGGAAGGTTCTGAGCGTCGCTACGGAGGGAAGGTTCCGAGCGTCGCTACGGAGGCTAGGTTCCGAGCGTCGCTACGGAGGGAAGGTTCCGAGCGTCGCTACGGTGGGAAGGTTCCGAGCGTCGCTACGGAGGCACTGTTCACAGGGGGATGACACTGCTGGCACTGTTCACAATGGATGACACTGCTGGCACTGTTCACAGGGGGATGACACTACTGGCATTGTTCACAGGTGAATGACACTGATGGCACTGTTCACAGGGGGATGACACTGCTGGCACTGTTCACAGGGGGATGACACTGCTGGCACTGTTCACAGGTGAATGACACTGCTGGCATTGTTCACAGGGGGATGACACTGCTGGCACTGTTCACAGGTGAATGACACTGCTGGCACTGTTCACAGGGGAATGACACTACTGGCACTGTTCACAGGGGGATGACACTGCTGGCACTGCAAGAAGTTCACTTGCCTTAATCCTAAGGGCGCCTGGCAGCTGGGTGGACAGCGCTTCGGATTCGTTGTCCTGAGGTTCCGGGTTCGATCCCCGGTGGAGGCGGAGAGAAATGGGCAAATTTTTTCTTTCACCCTGATGCTCCTGGTCACCTAGCAGTAAATAGGTACCTGGGAGTTAGACAGCAGCCACGGGCTGCTTCCTGGGGGGGGGGAGGTGTAACAAAAAGAAGGCCTGGTCGAGGACCGGGCCGCGGTGACGCTAAGCCCCGAAATCATCTCAAGATAACCTTCCTGAATATTATTAAACAAACCTCATTTCCCCGAGATGTTGTTCCTTCCATTCTTATCAACGTGGATAATAATCTAAGATAATAATCTTAGCTATGTAAGAATGTGGTAGATCTTTACATTGCCTGGACTAATACCCAGTAATCTTCAGGTAAGACGTGTATGAAGTGTTGGTCCAGAGTGGACCACTTCTCATATTGTATAACATTCTATAAATTGTATTATTTTTGGTCACTCAGTTTTGTGTTGCTCTCGCTTTATTACAGTCAGTATTTATGTCGTTTATTTGGTGAATAATTCTGTGTACTTATAATATCCGGATAAATATTACAAAATTATTTTAATTACATTTTATACTGTTAAGATTGTGTTTGTAAACTTGATTACTTGTAAAGAATCAATAAACTTTAAGTTGTAACAGTCTCCCCTATGTTGGAAGACTTGGTAAACAACTCTCCTTGACTCTGCTCATCCCTACTCTCCTCTACTCTCCATAACCCCCCCCCCCCCCCACCCCGCAGACACACACCCGGAACCTTCACAACAACAAAGCTGCTAAAACAAAAAAACAAAAAACAAACACCAGGTGCTTAACGACTCCCTTTACAACGAGCGAGAGACTTTGCTTCCCGAGATCAAGCACAGAGCCAATTTTCCTGTGTTCTCTATATATATATTCTGACTTCCTGAGCGGCGTCCAGATACATGCAGCGGACGTCAGCTAGCGCGACTACGTCTTATACAGCTATGGGCGACCACTCTTAGCCTCCTGCGTCTAGGTAACATTCGTTTCACGTCTATTTCTTAGTTGTGAACACTTGCAGCCGACGGTGTGTGTAGGCAAGCCGCAGGGCCCAGGTTTCTATTTCCTATTCTGCGGAGTTGGAGGTTAAGTAGCCTAAATTGGGGCGACCTATATCTTGTTCCTTTATTGTAGTCCCCCGCCAGGCTCAATGGTCCGGCTGGCACAGATCATCACTTACTTTTTAGTCAATAAATTTGTTTACAAAAAATATATGTATATATATATATATATATATATATATATATATATATATATATATATATATATATATATATATATATATATATATATATATATATATATATATATCCGTCCTGCAGGTGTTCAACACTGTTCAGCAAGTGTTACGGGTGTTCAACACTGTTCAGCAAGTGTTACGGGTGTTCAACACTGTTCAGCAAATGTCTCCGGTGTTCCAGGTGGAAAATCGGTTGTAAAGTGGAAAGAAATTTCCCTTGCAAACTTAGAGGTAATAGAGGAGGTCATTAGGGTAACTTGTCACCTCTCGCGGTACTATAATCACGCCTTAACTCCTTCTTTACGAAGCTTTCACACACATTTACCAGTGAAACTCTTCTGCTCTAAGGGCAGGTTATGAATATGATGGTGCTTGTACGTCTCTTCCAGCGCTTACCCATCACTGCTTACCTGTGAGCGCTTACCCATCACTGCTTACCTGTGAGCGCTTACCCATCACTGCTTACCTGTGAGCGCTTACCCATCACTGCTTACCTGTGAGCGCTTACCCATCACTGCTTACCTGTGAGTGCTTACCCATCACTGCTTACCTGTGAGCGCTTACCCATCACTGCTTACCTGTGAGCGCTTACCCATCACTGCTTACCTGTGAGTGCTTACCCATCACTGCTTACCTGTGAGTGCTTACCCATCACTGCTTACCTGTGAGTGCTTACCCATCACTGCTTACCTGTGAGTGCTTACCCATCAGTGCTTACCCATCAGTGGTTACCCATCAATGCTTACCCATCAGTGCTTACCCATCAGTGCTTACCTATGAGTGCTTACCCATCAGTGCTTACCCATCAGTGCTTACCCATCAGTGCTTACCCATCAGTGCTTACCTATGAGTGCTTACCCATCAGTGCTTACCCATCAGTGCTTACCCATCAGTGCTTACCCATCAGTGCTTACCCATCAGTACTTACCCATCAGTGCTTACCCATCAGTGCTTACCCATCAGTGGTTACCCATCAGTGCTTACCCATCAGTGGTTACCCATCAGTGCTTACCCATCAGTGGTTACCCATCAGTGCTTACCCGTCAATGCTTACCCATCACTGCTTACCTGTGAGTGCTTACCCATCAGTGCTTACCCATCAGTGCTTACCCATCAGTGCTTACCCATCAGTGCTTACCCATCAGTACTTACCCATCAGTGCTTACCCATCAGTGCTTACCCATCAGTGGTTACCCATCAGTGCTTACCCATCAGTGGTTACCCATCAGTGCTTACCCATCAGTGGTTACCCATCAGTGCTTACCCGTCAATGCTTACCCATCACTGCTTACCTGTGAGTGCTTACCCATCAGTGCTTACCCATCAGTGCTTACCCATCAGTGCTTACCCGTCTGTGGGAACCGACCTGTGAGATTTATATTTATTTAATTTATATGAATTTATATTTACGTTAATTTATATACTTCGATAGCAATTTGTATAATGATAAGTGGACTGTATTTCTGCAATAATCTCATAATCTCACAAATCGATCCTCTACACATTAGGGGGGGTTATTATATTAATATATATGCAGCCACTCAAATTACAGTAATAGCTACATACATTGATGAGGTTCCTTATCTTATAGTACAGCAGGCTAGTCCACCAGGTATAACTAGGGTGTAGACACCAAATTATCCTCTTTGAGGTAGCTTCCATATCACCCAGTAACTGGTGCACAAATCTTGCATCCTCGTCTTGACCTGTCAAAAGTGCGCTAGCTGTGAAGCCAGAATCCTATATATGACAAGCTATATCAGAGAAAACACTATACAGTACATGGAACATTAAAGACCTGGCTTAATTACCTTTAGTATGAGGCGATTTCGCGTTCTAACCGGCTAACCCTATATCCTGACATTAATGGCCATAAATGAATGATAAACGGGTTTCGGATAGACACTTAACTTGAATTTGTAGACAGCGTGTTGACAATGGTACACCTTTGGGTTCCATAACACTACGTCCAAGTAAATTTAACAGGAGCCGAATTTGCTCCCGTGTGAGCCTCTGGTCTCAATATAAACAACAATGGCTGCCCTCCTTCCCCACTCTGACGCCTGGCTTACATTGTCCAGATTTCAGAACGTGATAGAAGGGTCACATTTACTCTACTTTAATATTGATAATTAAGTTAATTTATATAAGATGTTTTTATGATGGTAAAGTCCAAAGACTAATGTATTTAAGAATAATTCCCAGCAGAATAGCTGGTGAATTATAATAGTATGTGGTGATGATATCCCGTTTTCTTAGACGGTAATTCCACTACAAGTTACGTTTTCTATGGGTAACTTGTTGGTAATACAGCAGCTCTTATCTGTCTGTATGATATTATTATTAAATGGTGTCGGATTTTCCGACATAATTCCCCAGGGGGCTGCTCACGGGTCGAAGTCCTAATTAGAACAGACGAACACCGATACTCCTCCTTCGAATTATTACATTAATTTGATGTTAGTAGTTAGTAATCACACATTTGTGCGTCTGTTCGTACAGGACGGATGTCCCGTACTAGAGTTGCAGGGGTTAGAAGTCTAATGCGATTTCATTTCCCTGTCAACTCTTGAAAGGCTAATATTCAAGCCTTATTACATATTATTTAACCCAGAAGACTGAATGTGATCAAGTACTACAGTCAAGTATGATTCAGGGACTGCAGTGAGATCAGTGACATTAGATATAACTTGAAGTTTCTTCAGGTAACTGGTCACTGATATATAAACACTGAGGCCCATGGAATACATCTTGATTAAATAATAAATGTATCAAATCAGTCATCAGATTTATTAGGGTTTAATTTAGTTAATTGATTCAGAAGATTGAATAGCTCATCATTAAAGTAAAGTATGGTTCTGAGACTGCAGTGGGTTCAGTGACATTGGTCGCAGTGACTTGTAGCTGTTTTAGGCTACTGTTCACTGATTTGCCACTGAGGCCTCATGAACTCAACTCCAGCTTTAAATGATGATACTAACATCAACCTCTGTTGGTATAGTCAGCTGTAATCTCCTTAGTATAATGCTACTGGAGAAATATAATCAGCTGACAAATTTAGATTCTATTGGTGTTGTTTATCTGCAGGCATAGGTCTCCTCAGGCTTGATACTGGGCCTGAGAGTAATTTACCTCCTGCAGAGTTTAACATGGTTATACCCTGATATTTAGTAGGGCTACCGATGAATCGATGGCAATAGTCTGTCCCAACAAGGAGACCGAAGTCAGTGAGGTGATCAGACTTAATATTATCTGC
Organism: Procambarus clarkii; assembly: GCF_040958095.1. Lineage (NCBI taxonomy): Eukaryota > Metazoa > Arthropoda > Malacostraca > Decapoda > Cambaridae > Procambarus > Procambarus clarkii. The sequence goes on from NC_091175.1 coordinate 42,888,459, forward strand.
CAATTTTATTCCTCTATTTCTCAGGAATTTGGCTGTTGCTCTCAGACCTTGAACTTGTAGGTCTACTGGTATTTTGTCCACCACAATGGCTTGTACTCGACAGACGTACCTGCCTAAACGTACTGATGGTTGTACCACCTGGTAGACTTGAGGTCCTGCATCTGTTACAAACCCTGAGATGTTGAATGACATCTGGGCTACAGGCCTTAATTGTAGTTCATCTGCCAGCTTTTTAGTGATATATGTTCTCTGGGATCCTTGGTCAAACAACCCACGGGTATGGACCTTGGCCCTCTTATTCAGGATGGTAATTTGGGCAGTAGGCAAAGTCGTATTACCTTTAGACTTTGCCGATTGGACACTGTTTGTTTGTTGCACCTTGCAGTACTGTACTGTGGTGGGAATGCTATCTTCCACCTTGGGTTTTGGAGACGTTGTTTTGGTGTCTCTGCACAATGCTGCATGGTGTTGACCTTTGTTACACCTATTACAGGTGTGTAATTGGGTATCACAGTCGTTGATGTTATGTTTCCTGAGGCACCTCGTGCAATGTTGCAAATCTTTGAGTCGCTCAACACGGGCGTCACTATCAGGAAAATTAGGGCAGTGGTACATTGAATGTTTCTCATTGCAGAACAAACATGTTCCATAGCTTCCAGTACCCTTTGGTGTCACGTTCTTGGGTGACACAGTAACTATAGGCTTGGAGGGTCCCACTGCATATACGCCCACACTGCCACTGTTCCACTTTGGTGTTGAATTATATTGTCTAGATTGATTTGGTGTACCTTTGGTACTCTGTGGTTTACTATTATTAGTTTCTGAGGGTTTACTTGGTGGTTTTAATTTGTCATGTGTTCGTAATTGATGAACTACTGACTTTAAACCTTCAGATATTTCATTCATGGATAAAATACTTTTATTGTAATGAGCACTCATTTGCCTCAATATGTCCCTAGGTATTTTCTCCTGGACAATTATTTTCAAGACCCACTCAGCCCCGTTTGTATCTGCTGTCAGGCTGAGGGCATTGATCAATGATTCTACCTCCAGCTTGAAGACTTGGAGTGAATCAGCTGAAGCCTCCGGTGGGGGTAAATGCAACAGCTCATGAACTAAATGTGATGTTCTTACTTCTGGATCAGCATAATTATCCTTGAGGAGTTTTACTGCCAGATCATAGCCGTCATTAGTTAATCTCAGATGGGATACTACTGTTTTAGCCTCACCTGATAATTGGCCTTGCAAATAAGAGAATTTACTACTCTTTGGTAAAGATTGTTTTGAGTCTACAAGGTCAACGAATTTGTTCCAAAATTCGTCCCAATCTTCCTCATCTTTTCCTGAGAAAGTGGGTAAATTAATTGGAGGGAGTCGAGCTTCTGCTTGACTCGTATTAGATGCAACTGTTGTTGTTGTTGCTGTTGCCTTGTTCTGGGCAATTAATTTGACATAAGGCTGTAACGTGGCCTGAGTGTGATCTTCATAATTCGCAAGATCAACCATAATGTCGTCTATTTCTGTTTCTGATAAATTAGTGTTGGCAAGTTCAGCCACATATGTTGCTATTTGACATTTAATTTGCTCAAATTTACCTGCAGCTGCTTGATAATAGCTTTCCAGGTCAGCATAATCAACTGTTGATTGTTGTGACAAATCTTCACATTTCTTGATCTGTCTTGTTAAGTGGCCTTTAAGACCTGCAAGGGTTCTTTTCATTCTCCCTGCATTATCCATACTGGCTCGTTGGTGAAGCCTTGTGGGGCTTGTACTTGGGCTGCTCATAATACTGAACAAACACTAATGGTAGCCTAGGGTAAATTCTGAACTCACTAGGCAATAATCCTACCTCTACTAGAGGTTAGCACTTAAAATTAATACACATTATATATATATACAATCATACACACTAATGATTTGAGTGATAAACCAGTGTCACTGGAAGTACCTTTAGGTTAGCTCTTCTATATCACCCTAGGATGGTAGAGACACTAATTAATCACTCAAAGGTGTAATGATCATAAGTAAATTATTATATATACAACTCAACTCGAGTTGATAAAAATTACACCCAAAATAGGGTCTGGACCATTCATTAATGGTGTTAGGTTGTTCAATATAGTACAACTGACTATAGTAATAATGGGACTAGGATGAACGATAATAGTTCAACTAGTCAATGGTTTTATCCTACCCTGTTGTGGGTTGGCAATTAGTAAATATTATACTGTGATCACTAGTGCAATATATATTAAATAATTCTCTATTTGGAGAAATAATATACACAATTATTGATAATAGCCTCTTAATTAGCCTCTATGAAACTTCTAATATTATCTAGAAGTATTAAATATTATTAGTGACCTCGCGAAATAAACTCCACAAAATTCGTAGATAATCTCTCGCGAAATGTAACACCACGAAATCCGTGAACAATCTCGCGAAGACACAGTCACTAATTTGGCTGGATTCTATATTAGCGCTGTCATTTCACGAAATAACACGCCACCAAATATCTGTGGGTGTGCATGAAACCGCTGACGAAGCTGAACTGGGCTGAGGGAGGCTCCTGAGCTCCCTCGAGGCTACGCTGCCGTCTTGACTGCTGGCTTTGTTTAAATAACACTGCACTAGTATATTTAATGAATCCACTGGATAACTGGTTCATCCGGTACTAAGATGACCAAATGTGGGTTCAAAGGATCAAATAATCCGTCATCCGGTTCGAAGATGACCAAATAATGTGGGAACCGACCTGTGAGATTTATATTTATTTAATTTATATGAATTTATATTTACGTTAATTTATATACTTCGATAGCAATTTGTATAATGATAAGTGGACTGTATTTCTGCAATAATCTCATAATCTCACAAATCGATCCTCTACACATTAGGGGGGGTTATTATATTAATATATATGCAGCCACTCAAATTACAGTAATAGCTACATACATTGATGAGGTTCCTTATCTTATAGTACAGCAGGCTAGTCCACCAGGTATAACTAGGGTGTAGACACCAAATTATCCTCTTTGAGGTAGCTTCCATATCACCCAGTAACTGGTGCACAAATCTTGCATCCTCGTCTTGACCTGTCAAAAGTGCGCTAGCTGTGAAGCCAGAATCCTATATATGACAAGCTATATCAGAGAAAACACTATACAGTACATGGAACATTAAAGACCTGGCTTAATTACCTTTAGTATGAGGCGATTTCGCGTTCTAACCGGCTAACCCTATATCCTGACATTAATGGCCATAAATGAATGATAAACGGGTTTCGGATAGACACTTAACTTGAATTTGTAGACAGCGTGTTGACAATGGTACACCTTTGGGTTCCATAACACTACGTCCAAGTAAATTTAACAGGAGCCGAATTTGCTCCCGTGTGAGCCTCTGGTCTCAATATAAACAACAATGGCTGCCCTCCTTCCCCACTCTGACGCCTGGCTTACATTGTCCAGATTTCAGAACGTGATAGAAGGGTCACATTTACTCTACTTTAATATTGATAATTAAGTTAATTTATATAAGATGTTTTTATGATGGTAAAGTCCAAAGACTAATGTATTTAAGAATAATTCCCAGCAGAATAGCTGGTGAATTATAATAGTATGTGGTGATGATATCCCGTTTTCTTAGACGGTAATTCCACTACAAGTTACGTTTTCTATGGGTAACTTGTTGGTAATACAGCAGCTCTTATCTGTCTGTATGATATTATTATTAAATGGTGTCGGATTTTCCGACACCGTCAGTGCTTACCCATCAGTGCTTACCTATCAGTGCTTACCTATCAGTGCTTACCCATCAGTGCTTACCTATCAGTGCTTACCCATCAGTGCTTACCCATCAGTGCTTACCCGTCAGTGCTTACCCATCAGTGCTTACCCATCAGTGCTTACCCATCAGTGCTTACCTATCAGTGCTTACCCATCAGTGCTTACCTATCAGTGCTTACCCATCAGTGCTTACCCATCAGTGCTTACCTGTGAGTGCTTACCCATCAGTGCTTTCCTATCAGATCTTACCCATCAGTGCTCACCGACCTAACAAATTCTCAAAGACCTGAAAGTTGTAGCACTAAATATTATGATAGATATCGTGAGGAGACATTCACATATGGGACTAATAGAACAAGAACCCGGCAATGTGATGTTATAGTGGCCAGAATACGCCTGGGATATAGACGTATCTGGCAGCTTTCTCAAAACCCAAATGTCGAGTACACAATGTGTCAACTTTGTGAAAGAGAAAACATGCACTCTCTTGAACATTATATTGTAGAATGTCCCATATTGACTGACTTTCGCCCTCCTGGGCTAAGGTATGCTGAACTCTGTAGTTACTATATGAGTACTGGAACACTTGATGATATATTGGACTTGTACCCAAGATTAACCATGTAATATATCAATCATACAATGTATGTATGTGACGTAACTGTATAACCTGAGCTTGTAAAAGCACCTTCATCACCTTCAGTGATTAAGTGCTTAATTGCACACTAGTTTCTATATCAGCTATCTCACCCTGTCAGAGTAAATGAGACAAATGTATGTGAATGCATGTGTGTGTGTGTGTGTGTGTGTGTGTATATGTATGTATATGGGTGTGTATGTATGTATATGTATGGGTATAAAGTATATATGGAAGCTGATCAGAATTACATTTCACCTTTGTGAATGTACATTAATGACACTATGTAAAAGACACATCTAACACTTTATGTAGGGCATACGTAAATCTGTGTATCTATGTATTTACGTATGTAGGTTAGCTTAGCATTTTAAAACCACCGAATCACCTTCTGTGGTTGAGTGTTCAATAAACCCTTGAACTGTATGTTTAACACTTCTCTAACCCTGTCCATGGAGGACAGAAGAAAATGTATATATGCTGGTTAGCATTGTAAATGTGTGGCCACGTCTGTGGTAGAAAAAAAAAGTGCTTGCCCATCAGTGCTTACCCATTAGTGCTTACTCATCAGTGCTTACCTATGAGTGTTTACCCATCAAAGTTTACCCATCAGTGCTTACCAATCAGTGCTTACCTATCAGATCTTGCCCATCAGTGCTTACCCATTAGGGCTTACCTATCAGATCTTACCCATCAGTGCTTAACCTCTCAATACTCACCTAGTTGTGCTTGCGGGGGTTAAACTCTGGCTCTTTGGTCCCGCCTCTCAACTGTCAATCAACTGGTGTACAGGTTCCTGAGCCTACTGGGCTCTATCATATCTACATTATAAACTGTGTATGGAGTCAGCCTCCACCACATCACTGCCTAATGCATTCCATTAAGTAATTAATTAACTACTCAGATACTGAAACAATTCTTTCTAACGTCTCTGTGGCTCATTTGGGTACTAAGTTTCCACCTGTGTCCCCTTGTTCGTGTCCCACCCGTGCTGAAGAGTTTGTCTTTGTCCACCTTGTCAATTCCCCTGAGAATTTTGTAGGTGGTTATCATGTCTCCCCTTACTCTTCTGTTTTCCAGGGATGTGAGGTTCAGCTCCTTTAGCCTTTCCTCGTAGCTCATTCCTCTGAGTTCCGGGACGAGCCTGGTGGCATACCGCTGAATCTTCTCTAACTTTGTCTTGTGTTTAACTAGGTATGGACCCAGGCTGGAGCTGCATATTTTAGAATTTGTCTGACATAAGTGATATACCGGGTCCTGAACGATAGTGGTCACTCTGGACCACTGTATCCAAGCTTGGAGGCCTCACCTTCACTCTGGACCAATGTATCTAAGCTTGGAGGCCTCACCTTCACTCTGGACCACAGTATCTAAGCTTGGAGGCCTCACCTTCACTCTGGACCACTGTATCTAAGCTTGGAAGCCTCACCTTCACTCTGGACCACAGTATCTAAGCTTGGAGGCCTCACCTTCACTCTGGACCACTGTATCTAAGCTTGGAGGCCTCACCTTCACTCTGGACCACAGTATCTAAGCTTGGAGGCCTCACCTTCACTCTGGACCACTGTATCTAAGCTTGTAGGCCTCACCTTCACTCTGGACCACAGTAAGCTTGGAGGCCTCACCTTCACTCTGGACCACAGTAAGCTTGGAGGCCTCACCTTCACTCTGGACCACTGTAAGCTCGGAGGCCTCACCTTCACTCTGGACCACTGTATCTAAGCTTGGAGGCCTCACCTTCACTCTGGACCACAGTAAGCTTGGAGGCCTCACCTTCACTCTGGACCACTGTATCTAAGCTTGGAGGCCTCACCTTCACTCTGGACCACTGTATCTAAGCTTGGAGGCCTCACCTTCACTCTGGACCACAGTATCTAAGCTTGGAGGCCTCACCTTCACTCTGGACCACTGTATCTAAGCTTGGAGGCCTCACCTTCACTCTGGACCACAGTAAGCTTGGAGGCCTCACCTTCACTCTGGACCACTGTAAGCTCGGAGGCCTCTCCTTCACTCTGGACCACAGTAAGCTTGGAGGCCTCTCCTTCACTCTGGACCACTGTATCTAAGCTTGGAGGCCTCACCTTCACTCTGGACCACAGTATCTAAGCTTGGAGGCCTCACCTTCACTCTGGACCACTGTATCTAAGCTTGGAGGCCTCACCTTCACTCTGGACCACAGTAAGCTTGGAGGCCTCACCTTCACTCTGGACCACAGTAAGCTTGGAGGCCTCTCCTTCACTCTGGACCACAGTAAGCTTGGAGGCCTCACCTTCACTCTGGACCACAGTAAGCTTGGAGGCCTCACCTTCACTCTGGACCACAGTAAGCTTGGAGGCCTCTCCTTCACTCTGGACCACAGTAAGCTTGGAGGCCTTACCTTCACTCTGGACCACAGTAAGCTTGGAGGCCTCACCTTCACTCTGGACCACAGTAAGCTTGGAGGCCTCTCCTTCACTGTGAACCACAGTAAGCTTGGAGGCCTCACCTTCACTCTGGACCACAGTAAGCTTGGAGGCCTCACCTTCACTCTGGACCACAGTAAGCTTGGAGGCCTCACCTTCACTCTGGACCACAGTAAGCTTGGAGGCCTCACCTTCACTCTGAACCACAGTAAGCTTGGAGGCCTCACCTTCACTCTGGACCACAGTAAGCTTGGAGGCCTCACCTTCACTCTGGACCACAGTAAGCTTGGAGGCCTCACCTTCACTCTGAACCACAGTAAGCTTGGAGGCCTCACCTTCACTCTGGACCACAGTAAGCTTGGAGGCCTCACCTTCACTCTGAACCACAGTAAGCTTGGAGGCCTCACCTTCACTCTGAACCACAGTAAGCTTGGAGGCCTCACCTTCACTCTGGACCACTGTATCTAAGCTTGGAGGCCTCACCTTCACTCTGGACCACTGTATCTAAGCTTGGAGGCCTCTCCTTCACTCTGGACCACAGTAAGCTTGGAGGCCTCACCTTCACTCTGGACCACAGTAAGCTTGGAGGCCTCACCTTCACTCTGGACCACTGTATCTAAGCTTGGAGGCCTCACCTTCACTCTGGACCACAGTAAGCTTGGAGGCCTCACCTTCACTCTGGACCACAGTAAGCTTGGAGGCCTCACCTTCACTCTGGACCACAGTAAGCTTGGAGGCCTCTCCTTCACTCTGGACCACAGTAAGCTTGGAGGCCTCTCCTTCACTCTGGACCACTGTAAGCTTGGAGGCCTCACCTTCACTCTGGACCACAGTAAGCTTGGAGGCCTCACCTTCACTCTGGACCACTGTAAGCTTGGAGGCCTCACCTTCACTCTGGACCACAGTAAGCTTGGAGGCCTCACCTTCACTCTGGACCACTGTAAGCTTGGAGGCCTCACCTTCACTCTGGACCACTGTAAGCTTGGAGGCCTCACCTTCACTCTGGACCACTGTAAGCTTGGAGGCCTCACCTTCACTCTGGACCACAGTAAGCTTGGAGGCCTCTCCTTCACTCTGGACCACTGTAAGCTTGGAGGCCTCACCTTCACTCTGGACCACAGTAAGCTTGGAGGCCTCACCTTTACTCTGGACCACTGTAAGCTTGGAGGCCTCACCTTCACTCTGGACCACTGTAAGCTTGGAGGCCTCACCTTCACTCTGGACCACTGTAAGCTTGGAGGCCTCTCCTTCACTCTGGACCACTGTAAGCTTGGAGGCCTCACCTTCACTCTGGACCACAGTAAGCTTGGAGGCCTCTCCTTCACTCTGAACCACAGTAAGCTTGGAGGCCTCACCTTCACTCTGGACCACAGTAAGCTTGGAGGCCTCACCTTCACTCTGGACCACAGTAAGCTTGGAGGCCTCACCTTCACTCTGGACCACAGTAAGCTTGGAGGCCTCACCTTCACTCTGGACCACTGTAAGCTTGGAGGCCTCACCTTCACTCTGGACCACAGTAAGCTTGGAGGACTCTCCTTCACTCTGAACCACAGTAAGCTTGGAGGCCTCACCTTCACTCTGGACCACAGTAAGCTTGGAGGCCTCACCTTCACTCTGGACCACAGTAAGCTTGGAGGCCTCACCTTCACTCTGGACCACAGTAAGCTTGGAGGCCTCACCTTCACTCTGGACCACAGTAAGCTTGGAGGCCTCACCTTCACTCTGGACCACAGTAAGCTTGGAGGCCTCACCTTCACTCTGGACCACAGTAAGCTTGGAGGCCTCACCTTCACTCTGGACCACAGTAAGCTTGGAGGCCTCACCTTCACTCTGGACCACAGTAAGCTTGGAGGCCTCACCTTCACTCTGGACCACAGTAAGCTTGGAGGCCTCACCTTCACTCTGAACCACAGTAAGCTTGGAGGCCTCACCTTCACTCTGGACCACAGTAAGCTTGGAGGCCTCACCTTCACTCTGAACCACAGTAAGCTTGGAGGCCTCACCTTCACTCTGAACCACAGTAAGCTTGGAGGCCTCACCTTCACTCTGGACCACTGTATCTAAGCTTGGAGGCCTCACCTTCACTCTGGACCACTGTATCTAAGCTTGGAGGCCTCTCCTTCACTCTGGACCACAGTAAGCTTGGAGGCCTCACCTTCACTCTGGACCACAGTAAGCTTGGAGGCCTCACCTTCACTCTGGACCACTGTATCTAAGCTTGGAGGCCTCACCTTCACTCTGGACCACAGTAAGCTTGGAGGCCTCACCTTCACTCTGGACCACAGTAAGCTTGGAGGCCTCACCTTCACTCTGGACCACAGTAAGCTTGGAGGCCTCTCCTTCACTCTGGACCACAGTAAGCTTGGAGGCCTCTCCTTCACTCTGGACCACTGTAAGCTTGGAGGCCTCACCTTCACTCTGGACCACAGTAAGCTTGGAGGCCTCACCTTCACTCTGGACCACTGTAAGCTTGGAGGCCTCACCTTCACTCTGGACCACAGTAAGCTTGGAGGCCTCACCTTCACTCTGGACCACTGTAAGCTTGGAGGCCTCACCTTCACTCTGGACCACTGTAAGCTTGGAGGCCTCACCTTCACTCTGGACCACTGTAAGCTTGGAGGCCTCACCTTCACTCTGGACCACAGTAAGCTTGGAGGCCTCTCCTTCACTCTGGACCACTGTAAGCTTGGAGGCCTCACCTTCACTCTGGACCACAGTAAGCTTGGAGGCCTCACCTTTACTCTGGACCACTGTAAGCTTGGAGGCCTCACCTTCACTCTGGACCACTGTAAGCTTGGAGGCCTCACCTTCACTCTGGACCACTGTAAGCTTGGAGGCCTCTCCTTCACTCTGGACCACTGTAAGCTTGGAGGCCTCACCTTCACTCTGGACCACAGTAAGCTTGGAGGCCTCTCCTTCACTCTGAACCACAGTAAGCTTGGAGGCCTCACCTTCACTCTGGACCACAGTAAGCTTGGAGGCCTCACCTTCACTCTGGACCACAGTAAGCTTGGAGGCCTCACCTTCACTCTGGACCACAGTAAGCTTGGAGGCCTCACCTTCACTCTGGACCACTGTAAGCTTGGAGGCCTCACCTTCACTCTGGACCACAGTAAGCTTGGAGGACTCTCCTTCACTCTGAACCACAGTAAGCTTGGAGGCCTCACCTTCACTCTGGACCACAGTAAGCTTGGAGGCCTCACCTTCACTCTGGACCACAGTAAGCTTGGAGGCCTCACCTTCACTCTGGACCACAGTAAGCTTGGAGGCCTCACCTTCACTCTGGACCACAGTAAGCTTGGAGGCCTCACCTTCACTCTGGACCACAGTAAGCTTGGAGGCCTCACCTTCACTCTGGACCACAGTAAGCTTGGAGGCCTCACCTTCACTCTGGACCACAGTAAGCTTGGAGGCCTCACCTTCACTCTGGACCACAGTAAGCTTGGAGGCCTCACCTTCACTCTGGACCACAGTAAGCTTGGAGGCCTCACCTTCACTCTGGACCACAGTAAGCTTGGAGGCCTCACCTTCACTCTGGACCACAGTAAGCTTGGAGGCCTCACCTTCACTCTGGACCACTGTAAGCTTGGAGGCCTCACCTTCACTCTGGACCACTGTAAGCTTGGAGGCCTCACCTTCACTCTGGACCACAGTAAGCTTGGAGGCCTCACCTTCACTCTGGACCACTGTAAGCTTGGAGGCCTCACCTTCACTCTGGACCACTGTATGCTTGGAGGCCTCACCTTTAAAAGAACATGTCTGCTCCACTGAAAGTTCGGCGCACAGCGACGAAAATAATCCCTTGAACTAAGCCGCATCTTACCAGCCATAACAACCATAACAGTTATAACAACCCTAACAACCATAACAGTTATAACAACCATAACATTTATAACAACCCTAACAACCATAACAGTTATAACAACCCTAACAACAATAACAGTTATAACAACCATAACAGTTATAACAACCATAACAGTTATAACAACCATAACAGTTATAACAACCATAACAGTTATAACAACCATAACAGTTATAACAACCATAACAGTTATAACAACCATAACAGTTATAACAACCATAACAGTTATAACAACCATAACAGTTATAACAACCATAACAGTTATAACAGCCATAACAGTTATAACAACCATAACAGTTATAACAGCCATAACAACCTTAACAACCATAACAGTTATAACAACCATAACAGTTATAACAACCATAACAGCCATAACAACCCTAACAACCATAACAACCATAACAGCCATAACAACCCTAACAACCATAACAACCATAACAACCCTAACAACCCTAACAACCATAACAACCATAACAACCATAACAACCCTAACAACCATAACAGTTATAACAACCATAACAGTTATAACAACCATAACAGCTATAACAGTTATAACAACCATAACAGTTATAACAGCTATAACAGTTAGAACAACCATAACAGTTATAACAACCATAACAGCTATAACAGTTATAACAACCATAACAGTTATAACAACCATAACAGTTCTAACAACCATAACAGTTATAACAACCATAACAGTTATAACAACCATAACAGTTATAACAACCATAACAACCATAACAGCTATAACAACCATAACAGTTATAACAACCATTAACAGTTATAACAACCATTAACAGTTATAACAACCATAACAGTTATAACAACCATAACAGTTATAACAACCATAACAGTTATAACAACCATAACAGTTATAACAACCATAACAGTTATAACAACCATAACAGCTATAACAGTTATAACAACCATAACAGTTATAACAACCATAACAGTTATAACAACCATAACAGTTATAACAACCATAACAGTTATAACAACCATAACAGCCATAACAACCATAACAGTTATAACAACCATAACAGTTTTAACAGTTATAACAACCATAACAGTTATAACAGTTATAACAACCATAACAGGTATAACAGTTATAACAACCATAACAGTTTTAACAGTTATAACAACCATAACAGTTATAACAACTATAACAGCTATAACAGTTATAACAACCATAACAGTTATAACAACCATAACAGTTATAACAACCATAACAGTTATAACAACCATAACAAACATAACAGTTATAACAACCATAACAGTTATAACAACCATAACAGTTATAACAACCATAACAGTTATAACAACCATAACAGTTATAACAACCATAACAGTTATAACAACCATAACAGTTATAACAACCATAACAGTTATAACAACCATTAACAGTTATAACAACCATAACAGTTATAACAACCATAACAGTTATAACAACCATAACAGTTATAACAACCATAACAGTTATAACAACCATAACAGTTATAACAACCATAACAGTTATAACAACCATAACAGTTATAACAACCATAACAGTTATAACAACCATTAACAGTTATAACAACCATAACAGTTATAACAACCATAACAGTTATAACAACCATAACCTGATCTCATCGTGACCAATAAAGTTCTGAATAAAGCTGAATACACAAACAGACACAGACACAGACTATAGGATGACCTGGACAAACTGGAGGAATTATGTAGAAAATTAATACTGAAGTTCAACTCAGGAAAGTGTAAAGTAATGAAATTAGGCGAAGGGAGCAGGAGGCTGAACACAAGGTATCATCTGGGAGGTGAAATCCTGCAAGAGTCAAATAGAGAGAAAGATCTGGGGGTTGATATCACACCGAACCTGTCCCCAGAGGCCCACATCAAGAGGATATCATCAGCGGCATATGCTAGACTGGCCAATATAAGAACTGTCTTTAGAAACTTGTGTAAGGAATCTTTCAGGAACATGTATACCACTTATGTCAGACCAAGCCTCGAGTATGCACCTACAGCCTGGGGTCGATACTTAGTTAAACACAAGACAAAGTTAGAGAGATTCAGAGATGTGCCACAAGACTGGTCCCAGAACTGAGAGGCCTGAGCTACGAGGAAAGGCTAAGAGAGCTAACCCTCACGTCCCTGAGGTTTAGCAAGGGAAGACATGATCATAGGGTTTAGTAGGAGTAAGGGGAGACATGATCACCACCTGCAAAATTCTTAGGGAAATTGACAGGGTGGACAAAGACAAACTCTTTTACACGGATGGAACACGAACAATGGGATACAGGTGGAAATCTAATACCCAAATGAGCCACAGAGACGACAGAAAGAACTTTTTCGGAATCAGAGTAGTTTAGGAACCTGTACACCAGTTGATTGACAATTGAGAGGCGGGACCAAAGGGCCAGAACTCAACCCCCGCAAGCACAAGTAGGTGAGTACATACACACACGAGAAAGCAGACCTTAGCAGCTATTTAACTGCCAAGTACATATTTACAGCTAAGTGAACAGGTGCATTAGTATTAGACAAACTCTGCCCAGTGGTTTCTGCCTCTGCCGGGGATCGAACCCGGGCCCTTAGGGCTACGACTCCAGTGCGGTGTCCACTCAGCCACGAGGGCCCACAAGTATATGTGCGTGTGTGTGTGTGTGTGTGTGGGTTTGTGCATACCTAATTGTACTCTTCTAATTGTGCTTGCAGGGGTTGAGCTCTGGCTCTTTGGTCCCGCCTCTCAACCGTCAATCAAAAGGTGTACAGGTTCCTGAGCCTATTGGGCTCTATCATATCTACATTTGAAACTGTGTATGGAGTCAGAATCCACCACATCACTTCCTAATGCATTCCATTTATCAACCACTCTGACACTAAAAAACGTCTTTCTAATATCTCTGTAGCTCATTTGGGCACTCAGTTTCCACCTGTGTCCCCTAGTGCGTGTGCCCCTTGTGTTAAATTGCCTTTCTTTATCTACCCTATCGATTCCTCTGAGAATTTTGAATGTGGTGATCATGTCCCCCCTAACTCTTCTGTCTTCCAACGAAGTGAGGTTTAATTCCCGTAGTCTCTCCTCGTAGCTCATACCTCTCAGCTCGGGTACTAGTCTGGTGGCAAACCTTTGAACCTTTTCCAGTTTAGTCTTTTGCTTGACCAGATATAGACTCCATGCCGCTGATGTTATCCTCTTGATATGGGCTGCAGGGGAGAGATCTGGCGTGATATCAACCCACAAGTCTTTCTCTCTCTCTCTCTCTCTTTGACTCTTGCAGAATTTCATCTTCCAAATTATACCTTGTATCTGGTCTCCTGCTCACTACCCCTATCTTCATTACATTACAATTGCTTGGGTTAAACTCTAACAACCATTTGTTGGACCATTCCTGCAGCTTGTCCAGGAGCCGGATTCAGGAAGGTACTTACGAAGGTTTTTCCTCTTAGCTAAGAACGTTTTCCCTCTTAGCACCTTCGTGGCGGCTACGTCCGTATTCAAGTAGGTACCCTAAGTGGAAAAACCTTCGTAAGTTCATTCCGGGATTTAAGTGTGGTTTCGACCACTCGTAGCTTTACGTAAACTGGATAGAAGTCATTTTTTCTCTACTACATAACACTGAGATCGATTTATGATATTGGAACATGACCAAAACATTATAGCTGGTGAATCTAGTGAAGAGGAGTCCTTCGTGTTAGTTATATATGCATTCTCTGCTTAAAACTTGAAGTAAATATGTGTTTGATGATAGTAGAATTAGTTTTATAAAAGCAAGATATTATACCAGTAGTTATTAAGTAAATAAACACTGGTGAACATGAAATATGAGAGAAGGTGATGAGCCCTGCCTGATGGGATCATTTACTATCACCAAATGCCCCTGTTCACCTAGTAGTAAGGGTGTACCTTAGCTATACATACCCATTTCAAATTTTTTAGTTTGGTTTTATTTTGAAATTAAATCTGGGTGAGACATAAAATAAAAATATGCTGCACAAATGATGTTAGGTAAGGAGAAGGGTAAAAATGTCACAAAATTTATTCATTGAATACTTAAAGTTATAATTATGACTATATAGATTATTAAAAAAGAGAGAGGGGAAGTAGGGGTCCAAGACCTCTTCCTGTTATACAATTTGGGTGTGGAACAAGTAATTATCAAAAGAAGGCACCATGCTGGGAAGGCTATGTAGCAGTAAGGCAGTGAGGTGAGGCAGCTACTTATTTGAGAAATGCTTATTTTATTTACCATATAAGCTGAGACAACTTATTTTATTTAAGGAATACTCAGCTGATTCCTCTACATTTAGCATGGAACAATTTTTTGTCCAAGACCTCTTCCTGTTACTCAATTTGGCTGTGTGTAACCAAACTAGAAGTGCTCTACAAATCAAGGGACCCAGAATGTGGAATGACCTCCCGAATCATGTCAAAGGCTGTACCTCTCTCAACCAGTTTAAGAGTTAAACCAAGTACTGCCTAATTAACTCCATGTAACCTAACTTACCTCCTAAATGTCAACCCACGTCTTGCTATTTTTTAAACAATGCTGTTCACCAACATGTGCAATTGCTGATTTATGCTATGTTAACCCCCTTTTTGTATTTTTTATTCCTTCTTTCAACACAATTTATACCTAATCCCGATTACTATTAAGTTTTAGTCTGTGTGTTTTCCTCCACACCTTGCCCGAAATGCTATGAGTATTAGTGGCTTTAGGTATTGTATGTACTAGCTCTGTCTATAAATCCAACATTATGTTTGTAAGTCAACTGTATGCACTTTTCCTGAATAAAATGTATTTATTATTTATTTTTTAATCAGTAAGTATTAAAAGAAGGCACCAAGCTGGGAAGGCTATGTAGCACCATTGTGTGTAACAATAAACCAAATTTTTTGTTTAACAAATAATGCACCTGTATGGTAAAACAAATCCTGTCAGCTGTAAAAATATTGATGCAGTTATTTAAATGAAAAATATAATGAAAGAAATATTACTGGTTTATTTTTATCCTATCTTTTTGTACTGTACAGTATATCCAAGGAAGTGAAAAATTGAGACATAATACACAATTTAATGAATGATTAGCATGGATTAGCAGTTCAAAAGAAATATGACTATTACATATCAACATGAGATCTTAATGATCCATGGTCAACATGATTTAATAAGGATAATACAGTACTGAATTTGTAATAATACAAACTATAATTTAAAATCTTTATTACTGATTTTTTTTTATTAAGAAGATTAGGTATACACAGCAATGTGCTGCTACCCTATTCTATATGGAATATTACACAGTGTAGATAAAAAACTAGCTATAAGTTTATCTAATACTCCCATCTCACAGGATGGTTAGACATACTGTACATGGAATCAATTTAGAAAATACCAGCCTCAATACAAAAAACAAATCAACTCTGACTAAACAACTCTAAGCAATTTTCACAAGAGGTAAGCACTGAATCATGGAAACATTATATTATAATTACTCTTACCAGTTTCTACAAGACTCCTCTCAAACAATGTATTTTTAAACATGTTTAGGTATACACAGCAATGTTCTGCTTCCCTATTCTGTATGAAGGACCACACAGTGTAGATCAAACCCCAGCTACAAGCTCATCCAACATCCTCACCTCACAGGATGGCCAGTCATACATGGAATTAGGAGAGAACAAAATACTTAATGCTGATCTATTAGCCCCCACTGGCAAAATCTGGGTGCAGCACAAGAATATCTTCCAATATTCCTGAGTGTATGAAGTAATTACAGAGCTCAAAATACCTCATACCATTTGGTATGAAGTCACTGATAACAGGACAATCACAGATATAGTGTTGGAGAGTATGTTCTCTCAAGTAGGACTGAAAACAGAGGTTTTTTTCCACCAAGAAGGCTATAAACCCATGGAACCGCCTACCCGCTGAAGCCGTAAATGCCAAATTCCAGCTAAAAAATATCATTAAGACAATTGGCGGGCCCTTTAACAAGCCGCCGGCTTTCTGTCCTCTTCGAGACCACTAGATAGTTAGTGGCCCTTGGGTAAATTCAGTAAATATATACAATAATTGTCAGCGCATCTTCCGAGCAACAAGGACAGCTACACAGTATCTCTTAGAATTACGTAGGTAAACAACAAATGTAACATATTTGTTTACTACAATGTCGGTGCTGGCTGTAGAAGTTGATAAAAACATTGTTTTATTTCGAAATATATTAATTTTATAAGAAAATTCGACGTAAATAGGAGGCAGTAGAGCTGCGATAAGCCAGCGCTAAATCTTCAATATGAAGAATGTTGCTGCTCTCTGATTGGCCAAACGAAACACAGTAGTGACCTCTATCGGCACGCAGGTGAACCAACAAATTTCTTCCTAAGTGGACCTTATTGAATCGCACCTAAGCATCTTCTTAGGGCGCAATTAGGAACCTTCGTAGCAAACCCACTTACGAAGAAATACACAGAGCTTCTTGAATCTACGTCCAGGTCTTCTTCAAGCCTCAAGCTGTCCTCCTCTGTCTTAATCCTTTCCATAATTTTGGCGTCGTCAGCAAACATTGAGAGAAATGAGTCTATATCCTCTGGGAGATCATTTACGTATATCAGAAACAGGATAGGTCCGAGTACAGAGCCCTGTGGGACTCCACTGGTGACCAAGCCAATCTGAGGTCTCACCCCTCACCGTAACTCTCTGCTTATGCATCAGCCTCTTATGGGGGACTGTGTCAAAGGCTTTCCGACAGTCCAAAAAAATGTATTCCGCCCATCCTTCTCTTTCTTGCTTATTCTTTGTCACCTGATCGTAGAATTCTATCAAGCCTGTAAGACAAAATTTACCCTCCCTGAACCCATGTTGATGGGTTGTCACGAAGTCCCTTCTCTCCAGATGTGTTACTAGGTTTTTTCTAACAATCTTCTCCATCACCTTGCATAGTATACAAGTTAAGGACACTGGCCTGTAGTTCAGTGCCTCTTGTCTGTCACCCTTTTTATATATTGGGACCACATTAGCCGTCTTCCATATTTCTGGTAGGTCTCCCGTCTCCAGTGACCAATATACAATATGGAGAGTGGCAAACAAAGTGCTCCTGCACACTCTTTCAACACCCATGTACTCACCTAGTTGTACTCACCTAGTTGTGTTTGTGGGGGTTGAGCTCTGGCTCTTTGGTCCCGCCTTTGAATCGTCAATCAACAGGTGTACAGATTCCTGAGCCTATTGGGCTCTATCATATCTTCTACACTTGAAACTGTGTATGGAGTCAGCCTCCACCACATCACTTCCTAATGCATACCATTTGTCAACCACTCTGACACTAAAAAAGTTCTTTCTAATATCTCTATGGCTCATCTGAGCACTCAGTTTCCACCTGTGTCCCCTTGTACGTGTGCCCCTTGTACGTGTGCCCCTTGTGTTAAATAGCCTGTCTTTATCTACCCTATCAATTCCCTTCAGAATCTTGAATGTGGTGATCATGTCCCCCCTAACTCTACTGTCTTCCAGCGAAGTGAGATTTAATTCCCGTAGTCTCTCCTCGTAGCTCATACCTCTCAGCTCGGATACTAGTCTGGTGGCAAACCTTTGAACCTTTTCCAGTTTAGTCTTATGCTTGACTAGATATAGACTCCATGCTGGAGCCGTATACTCCAGGATTGGTCTGACATATGTGGTATATAATGTTCTGAAAGATTCCTTACACAAGTTTCTAAAGGCCGTTCTTATGTTAGCCAACCTGGCATATGCTGCTGCTGTTATCCTCTTGATATGAGCTTCAGGAGACAGGTCTGGCCTGATATCAACCCCCAGGTCTTTCTCTTTCTCTCTGACTCTTGAAGTATTTCATCTCCCAAATGATACCATGTATCTGGTCTCCTGCTCCCTACACCTATCTTCATTACATTACATTTGGTTGGGTTAAACTCTAACAACCATTTGTTCGACCATTCCTTCAGCTTGTCTAGGTCTTCTTGAAGCCTCATACAGTCCTCTTCTGTTTTAATCCTTCTCATAATTTTGGCATCGTCCGCAAACATTGAGAGAAATGAATCGATACCCCCGGGAGATCATTTAAATATAACAGAAACAAGATAGGACCGAATACAGATCCCTGTGGGACTCCACTGGTGACTTCACGCCAATCGGAGGTCTCACCCCCTACCGTAACTCTCTGCTTCCTATTGCTTAGGTATTCCCTTATCCACTAGAGCGCCTTACCAGCTATACCTGCCTGTCTCTCCAGCTTATGTACCAGCCTCTTAAGCGGTACTGTGTCAAAGGCTTTCCGACAATCCAAGAAAATGCAGTCCGCCCAGCCTTCTCTTTCTTGCTTAGTCTTTGTCACCTGGTCGTGGAATTCTATTAAGCCAGTCTGGCAAGATTTACCCTCCCTGAACCCATGTTTGCGATTTGTCCCGAAGTTCCTTCTCTCCAGATGTGTTACAAGGTTTTTTCTCACGATCTTCTCCATCACCTTGCATGGTATACAAGTCAAGGACACTGGCCTGTAGTTCAGTGCCTTTTGTCTGTCGCCCTTTTTGTATATTGGGACCACATTCGCCGTCTTCCATATTTCTGGTAGGTCTCCCGTCTCCAGTGACTTACTATACACTATGGAGAGTGGTAAGCAAAGTGCCTCTGCACACTCTTTCAGTACCCATGGCGAGATCCCGTCTGGACCAACAGCCTTTCTAACATCCAGATCCAGCAGGTGTCTCTTGACCTCCTCTCTCGTAATTTCGAACTCTTCCAAGGCCGCCTGGTTTACCTCCCTTTTTCCTAGCACAGTGACCTCACCTTGTTCTATTGTGAAGACCTCCTGGAACCTCTTGTTGAGTTCTTCACACACCTCTTTGTCATTCTCTGTATACCTGTCCGTGCCTGTTCTAAGTTTCAATACCTGTTCTTTCACTGTTGTTTTCCTTCTGATGTGACTGTGGAGTAGCTTTGGTTCGATCTTGGCTTTGTTTGCTATATCATTTTCATAACTTTTCTTGGCTTCTTTTCTCACCCTGACATACTCATCCCTGGTTCTCTGGTATCTCTCTCTGCTTTCTGGTGTTCTGTTATTCCGGAAGTTCCTCCACGCCCTTATGTTCAGTTTCTTCGCTTCCATATATGCCCTATTATACCATGGATTCTTCTGTTGCTTCTCGGATTTTTCCCTTTGGGCCGGGATGAACCTGTTTACTGCCTCCTGACACTTTTGGGCAACATAGTCCATCATATCTTGTGCAGACGTATCTCTGAGGTATGTGTCCCAAGGTTTTTCCCCTTAGGAAACTTCTCATCTCTTCATAATTCCCCTTTCGGTATGCCAGCCTTTTGATTCCTAGTTCTTTTTTGGGGGAGATAATTCCTAGCTCTGCCAGGTACTCAAAGTTCAATACACTGTGGTCACTCATTCCCAAGGGAGCTTCCATCTTAACTTCCCTTATATCTCACTCATTTAGGGTAAATATCAAATCAAGCATTGCTGGTTCATCTTCTCCTCTCATTCTTGTTGGTTCCTTGATGTGCTGGCTTAGTAAGTTTCTTGTTGCCACGTCCAGCAGCTTAGCTCTCCATGTTTCTGGTCCTCAATGCGGGTCTCTGTTCTCCCAATCTATCTTCCTATGGTTGAAGTCTCGCATAATTAGTTGTCCAGATCCATTCCTGCTAGCAACAGAAGCTGCTCTCTCTATTATGTTAATGGTGGCCATGTTATTTCTATCATATCGTCTGGGTCTTCTGTCATTTGGTGGTACATTATATATGACTACGACTATAATTTTTTGCCCTCCAGTTGTTATGGTACCTGTTATGTAGTCACTGAAACCTTAACAGCCCTGAATATCCATCTCCTCAAAATCCCAGCCATTTCTTACCAGCAGAGCTACACCACCACCACCTCTTCCTTCTCTCTCTTTCCTCATAACATAATAGTCCTGTGGGAACACTGCATTTGTTATCGTTTTCGTTAGCTTTGTTTCTGTGAGGGCTATTATGTCTGGGTTTTTCCTCTAGTACCCATTCTCCAAGCTCATTTGCTTTATTTGGAATTCCATCTATGTTAGTGTACATTGCCTTGAGGCTCACTTTCTTCTGTCCCTTCTCAAATCGCCTCCTTGGTGAGTGTTCTGCTGGTGGGGGAAGCTGTTCCATGGGTGTGAGGATCTGTGAGGTGGATAACAGGGTCTCAGGGGATACTGGTATGAGGGGGTGGGGGATCCAGTGAAGGGGGAGGGACAGGGAGGGTATGGGGTGAAAAGGGAATGAGGACAGGAAGGAAAGGGGAGGAGGGGGGACTTGGCAGGATGAGGGGAGGGGGGACTTAGCGGGAGGAGAGGGAGGGGAAGAAGGGTAGGGATTGGGTGTGGGGGGAGGGAGATTTGGCTGAACATTTGAGTGGGGACAGGGAGGGTTTGGGATAGGGGGGTTTTCTATGCAGAGGAGGGTGGCAGGGTTGTCCTCCCCGCTGGTGTTACTGGCTAGCTGGTTGTGGGTTCCCCCCCTCACCTCTGGGGATGTTGTGTTGGGAGCTGTGACTTCCTGGTTTTCCCCTCTCGCCCTACACCTCCTCCTTGCTTCTGCCGCCATGGCTCTCTCCTCCCTCGTCATGTCTCTCTAGAGGAATACATTTTTGAATTCACCCACATTTTGCAGGTAGCTCTTCCTTGATAGAATTTTCTCCTTTGTGTTCTCGTTTGCAAACACTATCTTTATCACACGGTCTCGGTCTTTGTTGTACCAGCCTAGACTGAAAACCTTCTCAATGCTATGGTCAGCCCCTTCCATGTCTAGTGCCTTCAGTATTTCATTCACTGCCGCTTTGTCCTTATCATTCCACTCTGTCCTTTTGGAGCCTTCCTGCTCTTTAATACCCACAGTAACCACTGTTCTTTTCCTTTCCAGCAGCTGGCTAGTGGAGCGTGCCGCTTCCTGTGAGGTGGCTGCTTTCATGGCCACCTCCATCACTGCAGACATTACTTCAGTCACTTTTTTTTAGCATTTCTGCAAATGTCGCTTTTATTGTGGCATTCTCTTCCAAAATACTATTACCACCTTCTCCCTGGATTATTTTCTGAGTCTCAGCATCGATACCGTTCTCTTTGAGGGCTCTAATCTCCTCCTTTGCTGCTGTCAGCTTTCTTTTCAGATTGCTTATTTCATTCTTCATTTCCTGCATCGTTTCTTGCATCTCACTCTTGATGTCCCCCAGAAACTGGGTGAACATTTCCTTCATTTCGTCCCCTTGACTTTTCCCTGTTCGCCTGGTACCTCTGACTGTCATGCTTGCCCCTGTTCCTATTGTTGTGCCGGGATAGGATTTGTCAGGAGGGGAGAGTGGGATGGTGGGAGGGAGGGAGAGAGAGAGTGACTTTGTGGGAGAGAGGGGTAAGAGTAGGGTGAGAGAGAGGGGTAAGAGTGGGGTGAGAGAAAGGGGGTGAGAGAGTGGGGTGAGAGAGAGGGGTGAGAGAGAGGGATGAGAGAGAGACAAACACATGGGCATGCGTGTGTTTGTGTGTCCGCACGCGTGTGTGTGTGTGTGTGTGATGGATGGGTGGGGGCGATCCGACCCTCTCACTGAAGTGAGAAGAAAGGAGAGGGGGAGGGGGGAGGAGAGGGAGAGGGAGGAGGGAGGGAGAAAGAGGGAGGAGAGAGGGAGAGAGGAGATGAGGTAGAGACAGGGTGAGGGAGAGAGATTGGGAGAGGTGTGTGTGTGTGTGTGTACTCACCTATTTGTGCTTGCGGGGGTTGAGCTTTGGCTCTTTGGTCCCACCTCTCAACTGTCAATCAACTTGGTGAACAAATTCCTGAGCATACTGAGCTCTATCATATCTACATTTGAAACTGTGTATGGAGTCAGCCTCCACCACATCACTGCCTAATGCATTCAATCTGTTAACTACTCTGACACTAAAAAAGTTCCTTCTTACGTCCCTGTGGCTCATGTGGGTACTCAGTTTCCACCTGTGTCCCCTTGTTCGCGTCCCACCAATGTTGAATAGTTTATCCTTGTTTACCTGGTCGATTCCTCTGAGGATTTTTTAGGTTGTGATCATGTCTCCCCTTACTCTTGTGTCTTCCAGTGTCGTAAGGTGCATTTCCCACAGTCTTTCCTCGTAACTCATGTCTCTTAGTTCTGGGCCTAGTCTAGTGGCATACCTTTAGACTTTTTCCAGCTTCGTCTTGTGCTTGACAAGATACGGGCTCCATGCTGGGGCCGCATACTCCAGGATTGGTCTTACATATGTGGTGTACAAGATTCTGAATGATTCCTTACACAGGTTCCTGAACGCTGTTCTGATGTTAGCCAGCCTCGTGTGTGTGTATGTGTATGTGTGTGTGTGTGTGTGTGTGTGTGTGTGTGTGTGTGTGTGTGTGTGTGTGTGTGTGTGTGTGTGTGTGTGTGTGTGTGTGTGTGTGTGTGTGTGTGTGTGTGTGTGTGTGTGTGTGTGTGTGTGTGTGTGAGCGAGCGTGTGGGCAGAGAGGGGGGGGAAGGAAAGAGAGGGAGAGAGAGGAAGAAGAGTGGGAGAGCGAGGGAGGAGAGAGTGAGAGAGAGTGGGAGAGAGAGAAAGAGAGAGAGAGAGAGAGAGAGAGAGAGAGAGAGAGAGAGAGAGAGAGAGAGAGAGAGAGAGAGAGAGAGAGAGAGAGAGAGAGAGAGAGAGAGAGAGAGAGAGAGAGAGAGAGAGAGAGAGAGAGAGAGAGAGAGAGAGACAGAGAGAGAGAGAGAGAGAGAGAGAGAGAGAGAGAGAGAGAGAGAGAGAGAGAGAGAGAGAGAGAGAGAGAGAGAGAGAGAGAGAGAGAGAGAGAGAGAGAGAGAGAGAGACAGAGACAGAGAGAGAGAGAGAGAGAGAGAGAGAGAGAGAGAGAGAGAGAGAGAGAGAGAGAGAGAGAGAGAGAGAGAGAGAGAGAGAGAGAGAGAGAGAGAGAGAGAGAGAGAGAGAGAGAGGGAGAGGGAGAGGGAGAGAGGTGAAGAGAGTGGGGAGAGGTGAGAGAGAGAGGGAGGAGAGTGTGTGTATGGGGGATGTGGGGGACTGGGGGTGGGGGGGGGGCGGAAATGGCGACCAGGTCAGATCAGGTCAGATGGGGGGGTAAGAGGGGGGAGTGGAGTATAGTGAGGTCTTATCCCCTTTCCACAAAAGGTGTTAATCCTTTTTCCCCTGACTGAACATTTGTGTGTGTGCATGTGCGCGCTTGTGTGCGTGCAAACGTACGTGGGCGTGCGTGCACGTGTCACGAGTTCCCGTAAGCGTTAACCTCTACCCAAATGAGAAACTTTGAGATTTTAAATATATGATATCCTGAACAAGAATTTGATAATATTTTACTTCACTCTGTACACCTGTTTAATTGACCAGAGAGGGGTACCTACCAGTCCCCCTCACACAATAGATGAGTAATGACGATGTTTGGATGACAATGGTGATCCGTCGTCGCCTCCCATGTGGTGATTCACTAAGTTCTAGTAGATTGATGATGACGGTTCTTCTCTATCTAACACAAAGCTCTGGAGTCTGTCACTGTATCATTGTGTTACACTTCACTAATTTACTGCACCACTGAGCCCAAATATAAACAAAGCCTCATGGGCCCTCCCACGTGGCCTGTCTGGTGAATTCACTGTTTAACACAAAGTTCTAGTGATAACACTGTATTTTTCTTTCCTATTCGCGGCGGTTATACACTTTTGTGATACCCCAAGATCTGTGATCCGTCACTGTAGCCTTAATTAACCCCAAAAATATTGGCGTTTATCTAGAGCGCGACCCTGTGACTCTCCCTCAATGGCTGGCTCGACACCAATGTGTGTGTGTGTGTGTGTGTGTGTGTGTGTGTGTGTGTGTGTGTGTGTGTGTGTGTGTGTGTGTGTGTGTGTGTGTGTGTGTGTGTGTGTGTGTGTGTGTGTGCGTGTGTGTGTACTTATCTGGTTGTACTTACCTAGTTGTGTTTGCGGGGGTTGAGCTCTGGCTCTTTGGTCCCGCCTCTCAACTGTCAATCACCTAATGTACAGGTTCCTGAGCCTACTGTGCTCTATCATATCTACATTTCAAACTGTGTATGCAGTCAGCCTCCACCACATCACTGCCTAATGCATTTCATTTGTCTACTACTCTGACACGGAAAAATTTCATTCTAACGTCTCTATGGTTCATTTGGGCACTCAATCTCACTCAATCTCATTTGGGCTCAAGTGTGGCCCTTGTGTTAAATAGTCTTTCTTTATCTACCCTGTTCATTCCTCTGAGAATCTTGTATGTGGTGATCATGTCCCCTCTAACTCTTCTGTCTCCCATTGACGTGAGGTTTAATTCTTGAAGTCTCTCCTCGTAGCTCATACCCTTCAGCTCGGGTACTAGTCTGGTGGCAAACCTTTGTGGTTTGTAGTAGTTGTGGTGGCAAACACAAACTGGTATGTGTGTGTGTGTGTGTGTGTGTGTGTGTGTGTGTGTGTGTGTGTACACCTATTTGTACTCACCTATTTGTGCTTGCGGGGGTTGAGCTTTGGCTCTTCGGTCCCGCCTCTCAACTGTCAATCAACTGGTGTACAGGTTCCTGAGCCTACTGGGCTCTATCATATCTACATTTGAAACTGTGTATGGAGTCAGCCTCCACCACATCACTGCCTAATGCATTCCATCTGTTAACTACTCTGACACTAAAAAAGTTCCTTCTTACGTCCCTGTGGCTCATGTGGGTACTCAGTTTCCACCTGTGTCCCCTTGTTCGCGTCCCGCCAGTGTTGAATAGTTTATCCTTGTTTACCCGGTCGATTCCCCTGAGGATTTTGTAGGTTGTGGTCATGTCCCCCCTTACTCTTCTGTCTTCCAGTGTCGTAATGTGCATTTCCCGCAGCCTTTCCTCATAACTCATGCCTCTTAGTTCTGGGACTAGTCTAGTAGCATACCTTTGGACTTTTTCCAGCTTCGTCTTGTGCTTAACAAGGTCCTGGCTCCATGCTGGGGCCGCATACTCCAGGATTGGTCTTACATATGTGGTGTACAAGATTCTGAATGATTCCTTACACAGGTTCCTGAACGCTGTTCTGATGTTAACCAGCCTCGCATATGCCGCAGACGTTATTCTTTTTATGTGGGCTTCAGGAGACAGGTTTGGTGTGATATCAACTCCTAGATCTTTCTCTCTGTCTGTTTCATTAAGTACTTCATCTCCTATTCTCTATCCTGTGTCTGGCCTCCTGTTTCCACTGCCTAGTTTCATTACTTTGCATTTACTCGGGTTGAACTTCAGCAGCCATTTGTTGGACCATTCACTCAGTCTGTCTAGGTCATCTTGCAGCCTCCTACTATCATCCTCTGTTTCAATCCTCCTCATAATTTTTGCATCATCGGCAAACATTGAGAGGACGAATGTGTGTGTGTGTGTGTGTGTGTGTGTGTGTGTGTGTGTGTGTGTGTGTGTGTGTGTGTGTGTGTGTGTGTGTGTGTGTGTGTGTGTGTGTGTGTGTGTGTGTGTGTGTGTGTGTGTGTGTGTGTGTGTGTGTGTGTATGTGTGTGTACTCACCTAGTTGTGTCTGCAGGATCGAGCATTGACTCTTGGATCCCGCCTTTCGAGCTTCGGTTCTTTACAGCAATGACTCCTGTCCCATTTCCTTATCATACCTGGTTTTAAAATTATGAATAGTATTTGCTTCCACAACCTGTTCCTGAAGTGCATTCCATTTCCCACTACTCTCACGCTAAAAGAAAACTTCCTAACATCTCTGTGACTCATCTGAGTTTCAAGTTTCCATCCATGTCCCCTCGTTCTGTTACTATTCCGTGTGAACATTTCATCTATGTCCACTCTGTCAATCCCCCTGAGTATTTTATACGTTCCTATCATGTCCCCCTCTCCCTTTTTTCTAGTGTCGTAAGGCACAGTTCCCTCAGGCGCTCCTTATACCCCATCCCTCGTAGCTCTGGGACGAGTCTCGTTGCAAACCTCTGAACCTTATCCAGTTTCATTATATGCTTCTTCAGATGGGGACTCCATGAAGAGGCGGCATACTCTAAGAATGGCCTCGCGTAGGCCGTGTAAAGTGCCCTAAAAGCCTCCACACTTAGGTTTCTGAATGATGTTCTAACTTTTGCCAGTGTAGAGTACGCTACTGTCGTTATCCTATTTATATGTGCCTCAGGAGATAGGTTAAGTGTTACGTCCACACCCAGGTCTCTTTCTCGCGTCGTCACAGGTAGGCTGTTCCCCTCCATTGTGTACTGTCCCTTTGGTCTCCTATCTCCTAGTCCCATTTCCATTACTTTACATTTGCTCGTGTTGAATTCCAGTAGCCATTTCTCTGACTATCTCTGCAACCTGTTCAGGTCTTGGAGGATCCTGCAATCCTCATCTGTCACAACTCTTCTCATCAACTTTGCGTCATCCGCAAACATCGACATGTAGGATTCTACGCCTGTAAACATGTCGTTAACATATACAAGAAATAGAATTGGTCCCAGCACCGATCCTTGTGGTACTCCACTTGTTACTGTTCGGCAGTCCGACTTCTCGCCCCTTACCGTAACTCTTTGGCTCCTTCCAGTTTGGTAGTTCCTTATCCATGCTAAGACCTTTCCCCCCACCCCCGCCTGCCTCTCGAGCTTGAACAGCAGTCTCATGTGCAATACTGTATCAAAGTCTTTTTGGCAGTCCAGAAATATGCAGTCTGCCCAACCATCTCTGTCCTGTCTTATCCTCGTTATTTTATCATAGAATTCCAGAAAGTTTGTTAGGCACGATTT
Source organism: Procambarus clarkii (assembly GCF_040958095.1). NCBI lineage: Eukaryota > Metazoa > Arthropoda > Malacostraca > Decapoda > Cambaridae > Procambarus > Procambarus clarkii. The sequence goes on from NC_091175.1 coordinate 42,915,883, forward strand.
CCCTGTCCAGAACCCATGTTGATGTTTGTTCACAAACCTAATGTTCTCCAGGTGTGCAACCAGTCGTAGCCTAATTATTTTTTCCAGTATTTTACAGGGGATGCTTGTCAGTGATACAGGTCTCTGTTACGAACCCGGATCCAGCGTCCGAGCACGGAGCAGTGACGACCGCGCCATCTGTGGGTCAGCTCCCGAAACCCCCACCAAATGGACGACGACACCTGGTGAGGACGATGTGTACTGGCTACGAGGGCCAGTTTCCAGTCCTGTTCAGCACAGAACACCGCCGCTGCTGACCTCTGGTGAGGTGGTGCTCAGACACCAGCGCCATCTAGGGAGTGGATAGGTGGGCGTTTGTGTCTGAGCCTGTAAGTGAGGTGCCTTAGTGTGTCCCAGTTATTGATGACGTGTCTGCTTACAGAGTCGACCTGGGACTGCTGTGACGGAAGTTGAGTCAGTCTACCCAAGGCAGCCGTGTCCATACCTTGTGCTTTGCTGCAGCAGCTGTGAAGTCGTCCCCCGGAAGAACACTGTGGTGTTACCCTGTCAGTGGAGTGGCAGTAGAAGGATTACCCGGGACCGACTGCTGGAGACGATTATCCACTGGGGTACTGAGGACAGGAGAGTGATTTGTGGTATCACACGAGGCTCCTGACTAGGGCGCTACCCTAGTATCGCTCGTGGGGTGGCCTGACCAGCCTTGCTGATCCGGAACCTGCCAGCAGACCTGCTGGACTTGTGGTTGACGGCCTCCACGGCGGTGCCCCCAGTGGAACTGTGTTTTGGGCTGGCCTGTGTTTGGGGTAGACTCAGCTTGGTCGAAGGATTCGTCAAGAGACCACGAAAGCACCGAGGACTCAGCACCGAGAGTCTGCATCCAGAGTCTTCAGCAGAAGACGATTGTGTATTTCCCCTGTACAGTGTTAATACCCCTCCCCCTGTGCACTCTTTTATATATTATTTATTGGTGATGGGAACAATTATAATCTTAAGTTCTTAACTTTCTTTCCCTTCCCCCTTTAAGTTTCTTGCGTCACGGATCTCATTCCTTGAAAGCCACTACTGGCTTGGGGCCGGATACTACTTCCTCTAACAACATCAGAGTAAGAACCCTGTTGCGTCCCGAGAGGGCCGTAACAGTCTCTAGTTAAGTGCCTCCTCCCTATCGCCTTTCTTGAAGATCGGCACGACATTTGCCTTCTTCCAGCAATTGGGCAATTCTCCCGACATAAGTGACTCATTAAAGATCATTGCCAGAGGCACGCTGAGGGCCTGCGCTGCTTCTTTTAGTATCCACGGTGATACTTTGTCTGGTCCAACTGCTTTAGTTGCATCTAGAGTTGTCAACTGTTTCATTACCTCCTCTGCTGTCACCTCTATATCTGATAGTCTTTCATCTAGGGTAACCCCTTCCAACAATGGGAGCTGCTCAGGCTCGGTAGTGAACACTCTATGGAAACTGGCATTCAGTGCCTCGCAGATTTCCTTGTCACTTTCAGTATATGCCCCTCTCTGTCTTCCTTTGTCTTGTCACTTGGAGGTTCACCGACTTTTTTCTTCTTATATGACTGTGTAGTAACTTTGGTTGTTTTTTCGCTTTGATTGCAATATCGTTCTCATCGTCCCTTTCCGATGTTCGTCTTATGTTAGTTTAATCGTTACTAGCTCTGTTGCATCTGATCCTGTTGTCCTCTGTCCTTTGTCTTCTGTACTTCCTCCACTCCCGCCTGCTGGCCATTTTTGCTTCCTGACACTGTCTATTAAACCATGGGTTATTATATTCCTTCTTATTTTTTCTCTTTACTGTTGGCATAAATCTCTCTTCGGCCTCCTTGCATTTCTGTATGACGAGGTCCATCATATCTTGGACTGTTTTTTCCTCTAATTTCTTCCTCCCACTGCACTTCACCCAGATAGTTCCTTATCCTCTTATAGTCCTTTTTCCTGTAGTCAACTCTCCTTTCCCAGATCTCTTGTCCCATGGTCATAAGTTTGAATTCCATCATGTAGTCAAAGACTAGGACACAATGGTCACTGGCCCCTAGAGGTATTTCATGCTCTAAATTCTCGATATCTTCTACGTTCTGGGTGAAAATCAGGTCTAATAGGCTCGGTGCATCTCCTCCTCTTTCCCTTGTGTCTTCCTTCACATGTTGTGTTAGGAAATTCCTGTCTATAACATCTACTGTGTGTGCGTGTGTGTGTGCGTGTGTGTGTGCGTGTGTGTGTGCGTGTGTGTGTGCGTGTGTGTGTGTGTGTGTGTGTGTGTGTGTGTGTGTGAGTACTCACCTATTTCTACTAACCTATTTGTGCTTGCAGGATCGAGAATTGACTCTTGGATCCCGCCTTTCCAGCTATCGGTTGTTTACAGCAATGACTCCTGTCCCATGTCCCTATCATACCTAGTTTTAAAAGTATGAATAGTATTTGCTTCCACAACCTGTTCCCCAAGTGCATTCCATTATTCGACTACTCTCACGCTAAAAGAAAACTTCTTAACATCTCTGTGACTCATCTGAGTTTCCAGTTTCCACCCATGTCCCCTCGTTCTGTTATTATTACGTGTGAACATTTCATCTATTTCCACTTTGTCAATTCCTCTGAGTATTTTATATGTCCCTATCATATCTCCTCTCTCCCTTCTTTTCTCTAGTGTCGTAAGGTTCAGTTCCTGCAGACGCTCTTCATATCCCATCCCTCGTAACTCTGGGACAAGCCTTGTCGCAAACCTCTGAACCTTCTCCAGTTTCTTTATGTGTTTCTTCAGGTGGGGGCTCCATGATAGCGCGGCATACTTTAAGACAGGTCTCACGTAGGCAGTGTAAAGTGCCCTAAAAGCCTCCTCATTTAGGTTTCTGAATGAAGTTCTAATTTTCGCTAGTGTAGAGTACGCTGCTGTCGTTATCCTATTTATATGTGCCTCAGGAGTTAGATTAGGTGTCACATCCACTCCCAGGTCTCTTTCTCGAATCGTTACAGGTAGGCTGTTCCCCTTGATTGTGTACTGTCCCTTTGGTCTCCTATCACCTGATCCCATTTCCATAACTTTACATTTACTGGTGTTAAACTCCAGTAGCCATTTCCCTGACCATCTCTGCAACCTGTTTAAGTCCTCTTGGAGGATCCTACAATCCTCGTCTGTCACAACTCTTCTCATTAATTTTGCGTCATCCGCAAACATTGACATGTATGATTCCACTCCTGTAAACACATCATTTACGTAAATTAGAAAGAGGATTGGTCCCAGCACCGATCCTTGAGGTACTCCACTTGTTACTGTTCGCCAGTCCGACTTCTCACCCCTTACCATTACCCTCTGGCTCCTTCCTGTTAGGTAGTTCCTCACCCATACTAGGGCCTTTCCGCTTACTCCTGCCTGCCTCTCAAGTTTGAATAGCAGTCTCATGTGCGGTACTGTAACAAAGGCCTTTTGGCAGTCCAGAAATATGCATTTTGCCCAGCCTTCTCTGTCCTGCCTTATCCTTGTTACTTTATCATAGAATTCTAAAAGGTTTGTTAGGCATGATTTCCCTGTCCAGAACCCATGTTGGTGCTTGTTTACAAACCCAATGTTCTCCAGGTGCTCAACAAGTCTTAGCCTAATTATTCTTTCAAGTATTTTGCAGGGGATGCTTGTCTGTGAAACGGGTCTGTAGTTAAGTGCCTCCTCACTATCACCTTTCTTGAAAATCGGTACGACATTTGCCTCCTTCCAGCAACTGGGCAATTCTCCCGACATAAATGACTCATTGAAGATCATTGCCAGAGGCACGCTGAGAGCCTGCGCTGCCTCTTTAAGTATCCACGGTGATACTTTGTCTGGTCCAACAGCTTTATTTGCATCCAATGTTGTCAACTGTTTCATTACCTCCTCTGCTGTCACCTCTATATCTGATAGTCTTTCATCTAGGGTAATCGCTTCTATCAATGGGAGCTGCTAAGGCTCGGTTGTGAACACTCCATGGAAATTTGCATTCAGTACCTCGCAGATTTCCTTGTCGCTTTCTGTATATGCCCCCTCTGTTTTCCTCAGTCTTGTCACTTGGTCATTTACCGACATCTTCCTTCTTATATGGCTATGTAGTAATTTAGGTTGCTTTTTCGCTTTGACTGCAATATCTTTCTCATAATTTCTTTCCGACACTCGTCTTATGTTAATGTAATCATTCCTAGCTCTGTTACATCTAATCCTGTTGTCCTCTGTCCTTTGTCTTCTGTACTTCCTCCACTCCCTCCTGCTTTTCACTTTTGCTTCCTGACACTGTCTATTAAACCATGGGTTATTATATTCCCTCCTGCTTTTTTCCTTTACTGTTGGAATAAATCTGTACTCACCTAGTTGTACTCACCTAGTTGTGTTTGCGGGGGTTGAGCTCTGGCTCTTTGGTCCCGCCTCTCAACCGTCAATCAACAGGTGTACAGATTCCTGAGCCTATCGGGCTCTGTCATATCTACACTTGAAACTGTGTATGGAGTCAGCCTCCACCACATCACTTCCTAATGCATTCCATTTGTCAACCACTCTGACACTAAAAAAGTTCTTTCTAATATCTCTGTGGCTCATTTGGGCACTCAGTTTCCACCTGTGTCCCCTAGTACGTGTGCCTATGTACTGTGTGTGCCTATATCTGTGTGTGTGTGTGTGTGTGTGTGTGTGTGTGTGTGTGTGTGTGTGTGTGTGTGTGTGTGTGTGTGTGTGTGTGTGTGTGTGTGTGTGTGTGTGTGTGTGTGTGTGTGTGTGTGTGTGTGTGTGTGTGTGTGTGAATTAATTATTTGAATGTGTGTGCATCCCCCTCCTCTCCCTCTCTCTCCCTCTCTCCCCCTCTCTCTCTCTCTCTCCCTCCCTCTCTCTCTCCCCCTCCCTCTCTCTCTCCCTCCCTCTCCCTCTCTCCCTCCCTCTCCCTCTCCCTCCCACCACCCACACAGGCCAGTACCAGGAAGTCCAGGATTGATAAAGTTCAGGATTATGCATCAGTCAGAATATTTATCGTTACCAAAAATGGAGTTTCTCCCCGACACTTGGAGGACCTCCCTCCACCCATGTGGCTCAGGGACCAACTCCCTCCACCCATGTGGCTCAGGGACCAACTCCCTCCACCCATGTGGCTCAGGGACCAACTCCCTCCACCCATGTGGCTCAGGGACCAACTCCCTCCACCCATGTGGCTCAGGGACCAACTCCCTCCACCCATGTGGCTCAGGGACCAACTCCCTCCACCCATGTGGCTCAGGGACCAACTCCCTCCACCCACGTGGCTCAGGGACCAACTCCCTCCACCCATGTGGCTCAGGGACCAACTCCCTCCACCCATGTGGCTCAGGGACCAACTCCCTCCACCCATGTGGCTCAGGGACCAACTCCCTCCACCCATGTGGCTCAGGGACCAACTCCCTCCACCCATGTGGCTCAGGGACCAACTCCCTCCACCCATGTGGCTCAGGGACCAACTCCCTCCACCCATGTGGCTCAGGGACCAACTCCCTCCACCCATGTGGCTCAGGGACCAACTCCCTCCACCCATGTGGCTCAGGGACCAACTCCCTCCACCCATGTGGCTCAGGGACCAACTCCCTCCTCCCATGTGGCTCAGGGACCAACTCCCTCCACCCATGTGGCTCAGGGACCAACTCCCTCCACCCATGTGGCTCAGGGACCAACTCCCTCCTCCCATGTGGCTCAGGGACCAACTCCCTCCACCCATGTGGCTCAGGGACCAACTCCCTCCACCCATGTGGCTCAGGGACCAACTCCCTCTACCCATGTGGCTCAGGGACCAACTCCCTCTACCCATGTGGCTCAGGGACCAACTCCCTCCACCCATGTGGCTCAGGGACCAACTCCCTCCTCCCATGTGGCTCAGGGACCAACTCCCTCCACCCATGTTGCTCAGGGACCAACTCCCTCCACCCATGTGGCTCAGGGACCAACTCCCTCTACCCATGTCGCTCAGGGTCCAACTCCCTCCACCCATGTGGTTCAGGGACCAACTCCCTCCTCCCATGTGGCTCAGGGACCAACTCCCTCCACCCATGTTGCTCTGGGACCAACTCCCTCTACCCATGTGGCTCAGGGACCAACTCCCTCTACCCATGTGGCTCAGGGACCAACTCCCTCTACCCATGTGGCTCAGGGACCAACTCCCTCCACCCATGTGGCTCAGGGACCAACTCCCTCCACCCATGTAGCTCAGGGACCAACTCCCTCTACCCAAGTGGCTCAGGGACCAACTCCCTCCACCCATGTGGCTCAGGGACCAACTCCCTCCACCCATGTGGCTCAGGGACCAACTCCCTCCACCCATGTGGCTCAGGGACCAACTCCCTCCACCCATGTGGCTCAGGGACCAACTCCATCCACCCATGTGGCTCAGGGACCAACTCCCTCCTCCCATGTGGCTCAGGAACCAACTCCCTCCACCCATGTGGCTCAGGGACCAACTCCCTCCTCCCATGTGGCTCAGGGACCAACTCCCTCCACCCATGTGGCCCAGGGACCAACTCCCTCCACCCATGTGGCTCAGGGACCAACTCCCTCCTCCCATGTGGCTCAGGGACCAACTCCCTCCACCCATGTGGCTCAGGGACCAACTCCCTCCACCCATGTGGCTCAGGGACCAACTCCCTCTACCCATGTGGCTCAGGGACCAACTCCCTCTACCCATGTGGCTCAGGGACCAACTCCCTCCACCCATGTGGCTCAGGGACCAACTCCCTCCTCCCATGTGGCTCAGGGACCAACTCCCTCCACCCATGTTGCTCAGGGACCAACTCCCTCCACCCATGTGGCTCAGGGACCAACTCCCTCTACCCATGTGGCTCAGGGACCAACTCCCTCCACCCATGTGGCTCAGGGACCAACTCCATCCACCCATGTGGCTCAGGGACCAACTCCCTCCACCCATGTGGCTCAGGGACCAACTCCATCCACCCATGTGGCTCAGGGACCAACTCCCTCCTCCCATGTGGCTCAGGAACCAACTCCCTCCACCCATGTGGCTCAGGGACCAACTCCCTCCACCCATGTGGCTCAGCGACCAACTCCCTCCACCCATGTGGCTCAGGGACCAACTCCCTCCACCCATGTGGCTCAGCGACCAACTCCCTCCACCCATGTGGTTCAGGGACCAACTCCCTCCACCCATGTGGCTCAGGGACCAACTCCCTCCACCCATGTGGCTCAGGGACCAACTCCCTCCTCCCATGTGGCTCAGGGACCAACTCCCTCCACCCATGTGGCTCAGGGACCAACTCCCTCCACCCTTGTGGCTCAGGGACCAACTCCCTCTACCCATGTGGCTCAGGGACCAACTCCCTCTACCCATGTGGCTCAGGGACCAACTCCCTCCACCCATGTGGCTCAGGGACCAACTTCCTCCTCCCATGTGGCTCAGGGACCAACTCCCTCCACCCATGTTGCTCAGGGACCAACTCCCTCCACCCATGTGGCTCAGGGACCAACTCCCTCTACCCATGTCGCTCAGGGTCCAACTCCCTCCACCCATGTGGCTCAGGGACCAACTCCCTCCTCCCATGTGGCTCAGGGACCAACTCCCTCCACCCATGTTGCTCTGGGACCAACTCCCTCTACCCATGTGGCTCAGGGACCAACTCCCTCTACCCATGTGGCTCAGGGACCAACTCCCTCTACCCATGTGGCTCAGGGACCAACTCCCTCCACCCATGTGGCTCAGGGACCAACTCCCTCCACCCATGTAGCTCAGGGACCAACTCCCTCTACCCAAGTGGCTCAGGGACCAACTCCCTCCACCCATGTGGCTCAGGGACCAACTCCCTCCACCCATGTGGCTCAGGGACCAACTCCCTCCACCCATGTGGCTCAGGGACCAACTCCCTCCACCCATGTGGCTCAGGGACCAACTCCATCCACCCATGTGGCTCAGGGACCAACTCCCTCCTCCCATGTGGCTCAGGAACCAACTCCCTCCACCCATGTGGCTCAGGGACCAACTCCCTCCTCCCATGTGGCTCAGGGACCAACTCCCTCCACCCATGTGGCCCAGGGACCAACTCCCTCCACCCATGTGGCTCAGGGACCAACTCCCTCCTCCCATGTGGCTCAGGGACCAACTCCCTCCACCCATGTGGCTCAGGGACCAACTCCCTCCACCCATGTGGCTCAGGGACCAACTCCCTCTACCCATGTGGCTCAGGGACCAACTCCCTCTACCCATGTGGCTCAGGGACCAACTCCCTCCACCCATGTGGCTCAGGGACCAACTCCCTCCTCCCATGTGGCTCAGGGACCAACTCCCTCCACCCATGTTGCTCAGGGACCAACTCCCTCCACCCATGTGGCTCAGGGACCAACTCCCTCTACCCATGTGGCTCAGGGACCAACTCCCTCCACCCATGTGGCTCAGGGACCAACTCCATCCACCCATGTGGCTCAGGGACCAACTCCCTCCACCCATGTGGCTCAGGGACCAACTCCATCCACCCATGTGGCTCAGGGACCAACTCCCTCCTCCCATGTGGCTCAGGAACCAACTCCCTCCACCCATGTGGCTCAGGGACCAACTCCCTCCACCCATGTGGCTCAGCGACCAACTCCCTCCACCCATGTGGCTCAGGGACCAACTCCCTCCACCCATGTGGCTCAGCGACCAACTCCCTCCACCCATGTGGTTCAGGGACCAACTCCCTCCACCCATGTGGCTCAGGGACCAACTCCCTCCACCCATGTGGCTCAGCGACCAACTCCCTCCACCCATGTGGCTCAGGGACCAACTCCCTCCACCCATGTGGCTCAGCGACCAACTCCCTCCACCCATGTGTCTCAGGGACCAACTCCCTCCACCCATGTGGCTCAGGGACCAACTCCCTCCACCCATGTGTCTCAGGGACCAACTCCCTCCACCCATGTGTCTCAGGGACCTACTCCCTCCACCCATGTGGCTCAGGGACCAACTCCCTCCACCCATGTGGCTCAGGGACCAACTCCCTCCACCCATGTGTCTCAGGGACCAACTCCCTCCTTCCATGTGGCTCAGGGACCAACTCCCTCCACCCATGTGGCTCAGGGACCAACTCCCTCCACCCATGTGGCTCAGGGACCAACTCCCTCCACCCATGTGGCTCAGGGACCAACTCCCTCCACCCATGTGTCTCAGGGACCAACTCCCTCCACCCATGTGGCTCAGGGTGCAACATTCTCCGAGGGTTAACATCCCTTCTTATCCATACGTACTACCTTACCTTGAGGTTACCTTGAGGTGTTCCCGGGGCTTAGCGTCCCCGCGGCCCGGTCGTCGACCAGGCCTCCTCTTTGCTGCTGGACTGGTCAACCAGGCTGTTGGACGCGGCTGCACACCAATGTTAGCAGCACCAAGCTGTTGCTAGAACTAATGTTTAGATATTAGTATGATAATTAATATGATTATAATAATAATTCCTTTTTATTTTAAATTAAAAAATAATAAAATCATTAATTTTTCATTGTTGCTAAAAATTTGTTACATATAATGATTGTTTTGATTGGCATTATTATATTATAATTTTTTATCATCTGTATTAAAGTTTTTATCATTTTTTATTAAAATTTTCTCTTTTAACTCCATTGTGAGTGGAGCAGGTGTTCTCTACCATGGTGTGTTGGTGCAGGTGTTCTCTACCATGGTGTGTTGGTGCAGGTGTTCTCTACCATGGTGTGTTGGTGCAGGTGTTCTCTACCATGGTGTGTTGGTGCAGGTGTTCTCTACCACGGTGTGTTGTTGCAGGTGTTCTCTACCACGGTGTGTTGTGCAGGTGTTCTCTACCACGGTGTGTTGTTGCAGGTGTTCTCTACCACGGTGTGTTGGTGCAGGTGTTCTCTACCACGGTGTGTTGTTGCAGGTGTTCTCTACCACGGTGTGTTGGTGCAGGTGTTCTCTACCATGGTGTGTTGGTGTAGGTGTTCTCTACCATGGTGTGTTGGTGCAGGTGTTCTCTACCATGGTGTGTTGGTGCAGGTGTTCTCTACCATGGTGTGTTGGTGCAGGTGTTCTCTACCATGGTGTGTTGGTGCAGGTGTTCTCTACCTCGGTGTGCTGGTGCAGGTGTTCTCTACCACGGTGTGTTGGTGCAGGTGTTCTCTACCACGGTGTGTTGTTGCAGGTGTTCTCTACCACGCTGTGTTGGTGCAGGTGTTCTCTACCACGGTGTGTTGGTGCAGGTGTTCTCTACCACGGTGTGTTGGTGCAGGTGTTCTCTACCACGGTGTGTTGGTGCAGGTGTTCTCTACCACGGTGTGTTGGTGCAGGTGTTCTCTACCACAGTGTGTTGGTGCAGGTGTTCTCTACCACGGTGTGTTGGTGCAGGTGTTCTCTACCACGGTGTGTTGGTGCAGGTGTTCTCTACTATGGTGTGTTGGTGCAGGTGTTCTCTACCACGGTGTGTTGGTGCAGGTGTTCTCTACCATAATGTGTTGGTGCAGGTGTTCTCTACCTCGGTGTGTTGGTGCAGGTGTTCTCTACCATGGTGTGTAGTTGCAGATGTTCTCTACCACGGTGTGTTGGTGCAGGTGTTCTCTACCACGTTGTGTTGGTGCAGGTGTTCTCTACCACGGTGTGTTGGTGCAGGTGTTCTTTACCACGGTGTGTTGTTGCAGGTGTTTTCTACCACGGTGTGTTGTTGCAGATGTTCTCTACCATGGTGTGTTGTGCAGGTGTTCTCTACCACGGTGTGTTGTTGCAGGTGTTTTCTACCACGGTGTGTTGGTGCAGTTGTTCTCTACCACGGTGTGTTGTTGCAGGTGTTGGTGCAGGTGTTCTCTACCACGGTGTTGTTGTTGCAGGTGTTCTCTATCACGGTGTGTTGGTGCAGGTGTTCTCTACGATGGTGTGTTCTTGCAGGTGTTTTCTACTATGGTGTGTTGTTGTTGCAGGTGTTCTCTACCACAGTGTGTTGGTGCAGATGTTCTCTACCACGGTGTGTTGGTGCAGGTGTTCTCTACCACGGTGTGTTGGTGCAGGTGTTCTCTACCATGGTGTGTTGGTGCAGGTGTTCTTTACCACGGTGTGTTGTTGCAGGTGTTTTCTACCACGGTGTGTTGGTGCAGGTGTTCTTTACCACGGTGTGTTGTTGCAGGTGTTTTCTACCACGGTGTGTTGTTGCAGATGTTCTCTACCACGGTGTGTTGTTCCAGGTGTTGGTGCAGGTGTTCACTACCACGGTGTGTTGTTCCAGGTGTTGGTGCAGGTGTTCTCTACCACGGTGTGTTGTTCCAGGTGTTCTCTACCACGGTGTGTTGTTCCAGGTGTTCTCTACCACGGTGTGTTGTTCCAGGTGTTGGTGCAGGTGTTCTCTACCACGGTGTGTTGTTCCAGGTGTTCTCTACCACGGTGTGTTGGTGCAGTTGTTCTCTACCACGGTGTGTTGTTGCAGGTGTTGGTGCAGGTGTTCTCTACCACGGTGTTGTTGTTGCAGGTGTTCTCTATCACGGTGTGTTGATGCAGGTGTTCTCTACGATGGTGTGTTATTGCAGGTGTTCTCTACTATGGTGTGTTGTTGTTGCAGGTATTTTCTACCATGGTGTGTTGTTGTTGCAGGTATTCTCTACCATGGTGTGTTGTTGTTGCAGGTGTTCTCTACCACGGTGTGTTGTTGTTGCAGGTGTGTCCGTGCAGGTGTTCTCTACCATTGTGTGTTGGTGCAGGTGTTGTTGCAGGTGTTCTCTACTACGGTGTGTTGTTGCAGGTGTTCTCTACCGTGGTGTTGTTGTTGGAGGTGTTCTCTACCACGGTGTGTTGGTGCAGGTGTTCTCTACCATGGTGTGTTGGTGCAGGTGTTGGTGAAGGTGTGTAGGTGCAAGTGTGTTGTTGCAGGTGTGTCCGTGCAGGTGTTCTCTACCATGGTGTGTTGGTGCAGGTGTTCTCTACCATGGTGTGTTGGTGCAGGTGTTCTCTACCATGGTGTGTTGGTGCAGGTGTTCTCTACCATGGTGTGTTGGTGCAGGTGTTGGTGCAGGTGTTCTCTACCATGGTGTGTTGGTGCAGGTGTTCTCTACCACGGTGTGTTGGTGCAGGTGTTCTCTACCATGGTGTGTTGGTGCAGGTGTTGGTGCAGGTGTGTAGGTGCAAGTGTGTTGTTGCAGGTGTGTCCGTGCAGGTGTTCTCTACCATGGTGTGTTGGTGCAGGTGTTCTCTACCATGGTGTGTTGGTGCAGGTGTTCTCTACCATGGTGTGTTGGTGCAGGTGTTCTCTACCATGGTGTGTTGGTGCAGGTGTTGGTGCAGGTGTTCTCTACCATGGTGTGTTGGTGCAGGTGTTGGTGCAGGTGTTCTCTACCATGGTGTGTTGGTGCAGGTGTTGGTGCAGGTGTTCTCTACCATGGTGTGTTGGTGCAGGTGTTCTCTACCACGGTGTGTTGGTGCAGGTGTTGGTGCACGTGTGTAGGTGCAGGTGTGTTGATGCAAGTGTGTTGGTGCAGGTGTGTTGATGTAGGTGTGTTGTTGCAGGTGTGTTGTTGCAGGTGTGTTTGTGCAAGTGTGTTGGTGAAGGTGTGTTGTTGCAAGTGTGTTGGTGCAAGTGTGTTGGTGCAGGTGTTGGTGCAGGTGTGTTGTTGCAGGTGTGTTGGTGCAAATGTGTACTCACCTAATTGTGCTTGCGGGGGTTGAGCTCTGGCTCTTTGGTCCCGCCTCTCAACTGTCAATCAACAGGTGTACAGGTTCCTGAGCCTATTGGGCTCTATCATATCTACACTTGAAACTGTGTATGGAGTCAGCCTCCACCACATCACTTCCTAATGCATTCCATTTGTCAACCACTCTGACACTAAAAAAAGTTCTTTTTAATATCTCAGTGGCTCATTTGGGCACTCAGTTTCCACCTGTGTCCCCTTGTGCGTGTGCCCCGTGTGTTAAATAGCCTGTCTTTATCAACCCTGTCGATTCCCTTGAGAATCTTGAATGTGGTGATCATGTCCCCCCTAACTCTTCAGTCTTCCAACGAAGTGAGGTTCAATTCCCGTAGTCTCTCCTCGTAGCTCATACCTCTCAGCTCGGGTACTAGTCTAGTGGCAAACCTTTGAACCTTTTCCAGTTTAGTCTTATGCTTGACTAGATATGGACTCCATGCTGGAGCCGCATACTCCAGGATTGGTCTGACATATGTGGTATATAATGTTCTGAAAGATTCCTTACACAAGTTTCTAAAGGCCGTTCTTATGTTAGCCAACCTGGCATATGCTGCTGCTGTTATCCTCTTGATATGAGCTTCAGGGGACAGGTCTGGCGTGATATCAACCCCCAGGTCTTTCTCTCTCTCGGACTCTTGAAGTATTTCATCTCCCAAGTGATACCTTGTATCTTGTCTCCTGCTTCCTACCCCTATCTTCATTACATTACATTTGCTTGGCTTAAACTAACAGCCATTTGTTCGACCATTCCTGCAGCTTGTCCAGGTCTTCTTGAAGCCTCAAGCTGTCCTCCTCTGTCTTATTCCTTCTCATAATTTTGGCGTCGTCAGCAAACATTGTGAGGAATGAGTCTATACCCTCTGGGAGATCATTTACGTATATCAGAAACAGGATAGGTCCGAGTACAGATCCCTGTGGGACTCCACTGGTGAGTTCGCGCCATTCTGAGGTCTCACCCCTCACTGTAACTCTCTGCTTCCTATTGCTTAGGTACTCCCTTATCCACTGGAGCGCCCTACCAGTTACTCCTGCCTGTTTCTCCAGCTTATGAATCAACCTTTTATGAGGTACTGTGTCAAAGGTTTTCCGACAGTCCAAAAAAATGCAGTCTGCCCATCCTTCTCTTTCTTGCTTAATCTTTGTCACCTGATCGTAGAATTCTATCAAGCCTGTAAGGCAAGATTTACTTTCCCTGAACCCATGTTGATGGGTTGTCGCGAAGTTTCTTCTCTCCAGATGTGTTACTAGGTTTTTTCTCACAATCTTCTCCATCACCTTGCATGGTATACAAGTTAAGGACACTGGCCTGTAGTTCAGTGCCTCTTGTCTGTCACCCTTTTTAAATATTGGTACTACATTAGCAGTCTTCCATATTTCTGGTAGGTCTCCCGTTTCCAGTGACCTACTATACACTACGGAGAGTGGCAAGCAAAGTGCTCCTGCACACTCTTTCAATACCCATGGTGAGATTCCATCCGGCCCAACAGCTTTTCTCACATCCAGGTGTGTGTTGCAGCAGGTGTGTGTTGCTGCAGGTAAGTGTTGCTGCAGGTGTGTTAGTGCAGGTGTGTTGGTGCACGTGATCACGACGGCTCGTCTGTGGCTCCACAGCAATTAGCGTCATTTGTCTCTGGTTCAACCCAGAGGGAAAATTGGCCAATTAGAGCCCTATTTAACTATTGCACTCGATCCCCCCTAACGTCCTCAGTGGCCCCTTGAGACAGATGTTTAGCGATCTGTTGACAGGAGTACAGAGATCTGTAGACAGGTGTACAGAGATCTGTAGACAGGTGTACAGAGATATGTAGATAGGTGTACAGAGATCAGTCGACAGGTGTACAGAGATCTGTCGACAGGTGTACAGATATCTGTCGACAGGTGTACAGAGATCTGTCGACAGGTGTACAGAGATTTGGAGACAGGTGTACAGAGATCTGGAGACAGGTGTACAGAGATCTGTTGACAGGTGTACAGAGATCTGTTGACAGGTGTACACACATGTGCTCATTGAGGCACGGATCAAACAAGCACGCATGAACGCACACACGCACGCATGAACGCACACACTCACGTATGAACGCACACACGCACGCATGAACGCACACACGCACGCATGAACGCACACACGCACGCATGAACGCACACACTCACGTATGAACGCACACTCGCACGTATAAACGCACACTCGCACGCATGAACGCACACACGCACGCATGAACGCACACTCGCTCGCATGAACGCACATACTCACGTATGAACGCACACACTCACGCATGAACGCACACCCAAGCACACTCACACCCAGGTGCACATGATTACAAATAACGTTCAACAAACAAGAAATAGAGCAACACCCCGAGTCACTCTCCAAGGTGCACTGCAACCTGGCTATTGAGAGGCCAGACTTGCTCAAACTGGACCATTGGAGCGGCTGCCTCAGGGCACGAGTTCGAGGCTCACGTCTTGAGATGCTGGGGAGAGCAAACTGCGTTGCAACTGGACCACTTGCAACATGCAGGAGGAGCCCAGAGTGTGAGAGAGCAGCGCTGTCCATGGACAACTTCCAACATCAACAAACAGATGCAACTTTCGAAGATGTCGGGAAATTGGCAGGAAATGACGGCGATTGAAGTCAAGTAGGAGATTCCTGGCAGGAGGTAGCGTGGGCGGCCTGGGTGAGATGGGGTGTGGGCGGTGTCTGGGTGGTGCAGGGCGTGGGCGGTGTCTGGGTGGTGCAGGGCGTGGGCGGTGTCTGGGGGGTGCAGGGCGTGGGCGGTGTCTGGGGGGTGCAGGGTGTGGGCGGTGTCTGGGTGGTGCAGGGCGTGGGCGGCGTGTGGGTGGTGCAGGGTGTGGACGGCGTGTGGGTGGTGCAGGGCGTGGGCGGTGTCTGGGTGGTGCAGGGCGTGGGCGGCGTCTGGGTGGTGCAGGGCGTGGGCGGCATGGGTGAGATGGGGTGTGGGCGGTGTCTGGGTGGTGCAGGGCGTGGGCGGCGTGTGGGTGGTGCAGGGCGTGGGCGGCATGGGTGAGATGGGGTGTGGGCGGTGTCTGGGTGGTGCAGGGCGTGGGCGGCGTCTGGGTGGTGCAGGGCGTGGGCGGCATGGGTGAGATGGGGTGTGGGCGGTGTCTGGGTGGTGCAGGGTGTGGACGGCGTGTGGGTGGTGCAGGGTGTGGGCGGTGTCTGGGTGGTGCAGGGCGTGGGCGGCGTGTGGGTGGTGCAGGGTGTGGGCGGCGTGTGGGTGGTGCAGGGTGTGGGCGGCGTCTGGGTGGTGCAGGGCGTGGGCGGCGTCTGGGTGGTGCAGGGCGTGGGCGGCGTCTGGGTGGTGCAGGGTGTGGGCGGCGTCTGGGTGGTGCAGGGTGTGGGCGGCGTCTGGGTGGTGCAGGGTGTGGGCGGCGTCTGAGTGGTGCAGGGTGTGGGCGGCGTGTGGGTGGTGCAGGGTGTGGGCGGCGTCTGGGTGGTGCAGGGTGTGGGCGGCGTGTGGGTGGTGCAGGGTGTGGGCGGCGTGTGGGTGGTGCAGGGCGTGGGCGGCGTCTGGGTGGTGCAGGGTGTGGGTGGTGCAGGGTGTGGGCGGCGTGTGGGTGGTGCAGGGTGTGGGCGGCGTGTGGGTGGTGCAGGGTGTGGGCGGCGTGTGGGTGGTGCAGGGCGTGGGCGGCGTCTGGGTGGTGCAGGGCGTGGGCGGCGTCTGGGTGGTGCAGGGTGTGGGCGGCGTGTGGGTGGTGCAGGGTGTGGGCGGCGTGTGGGTGGTGCAGGGTGTGGGCGGCGTCTGGGTGATGCAGGGTGTGGGTGGTGCAGGGTGTGGGCGGCGTGTGGGTGGTGCAGGGTGTGGGCGGCGTGTGGGTGGTGCAGGGTGTGGGCGGCGTGTGGGTGGTGCAGGGTGTGGGCGCGTCTGGGTGGTGCAGGGCGTGGGCGGCGTCTGGGTGGTGCAGGGTGTGGGTTGCATGTGTGATGGGGTGTGGGCGGCGTCTGGGTGGTGCAGGGCGTGGGCGGCGTCTGGGTGGTGCAGGGTGTGGGTGGCATGTGTGATGGGGTGTGGGCGGCGTCTGGGTGGTGCAGGGCGTGGGCGGCGTCTGGGTGGTGCAGGGCGTGGGCGGCGTCTGGGTGATGCAGGGTGTGGGCGGCGTGTACTCACCTAGTTGTACTCACCTAGTTGTGTTTGCGGGGGTTGAGCTCTGGCTCTTTGGTCCCGCCTCTCAACCGTCAATCAACAGGTGTACAGATTCCTGAGCCTATCGGGCTCTGTCCTATCTACACTTGAAACTGTGTATGGAGTCAGCCTCCACCACATCACCCCCTAATGCATTCCATTTGTCAACCACTCTGACACTAAAAAAGTTCTTTCTAATATCTCTGTGGCTCATTTGGGCACTCAGTTTCCACCTGTGTCCCCTTGTGCGTGTTCCCCTTGTGTTAAATAGACTGTCTTTATCTACCCTATCAATCCCCTTCAGAATCTTGAATGTCGTGATCATGTCCCCCCTAACTCTTCTGTCTTCCAGCGAAGTGAGGTTTAATTCCCGTAGTCTCTCCTCGTAGCTCATACCTCTCAGCTCGGGTACTAGTCTGGTGGCAAACCTTTGAACCTTTTCCAGTTTAGTCTTATCCTTGACTAGATATGGACTCCATGCTGGGGCTGCATACTCCAGGATTGGCCTGACATATGTGGTATACAAAGTTCTGAATGATTCTTTACACAAGTTTCTGAATGCCGTTCGTATGTTGGCCAGCCTGGCATATGCCGCTGATGTTATCCGCTTGATATGTGCTGCAGGAGACAGGTCTGGCGTGATATCAACCCCCAAGTCTTTTTCCTTCTCTGACTCCTGAAGAATTTCCTCTCCCAGATGATACCTTGTATCTGGCCTCCTGCTCCCTACACCTATCTTCATTACATTACATTTGGTTGGGTTAAACTCTAACAACCATTTGTTCGACCATTCCTTCAGCTTGTCTAGGTCTTCTTGAAGCCTCAAACAGTCCTCTTCTGTTTTAATCCTTCTCATAATTTTAGCATCGTCCGCAAACATTGAGAGAAATGAATCGATACCCTCCGGGAGATCATTTACATATATCAGAAACAACATAGGACCGAGTACAGAGCCCTGTGGGACTCCACTGGTGACTTCACGCCAATCGGAGGTCTCACCCCTCACCGTAACTCTCTGCTTCCTATTGCTTAGATACTCCCTTATCCACTGGAGCACCTTACCAGCTACACCTGCCTGTCTCTCCAGCTTATGTACCAGCCTCTTATGCGGTACTGTGTCAAAGGCTTTCCGACAATCCAAGAAAATGCAGTCCGCCCAGCCCTCTCTTTCTTGCTTAATCTGTGTCACATGTTGACACACGTGTGGGTGATGCAGGGTGTGGGCGGCGTTTGGGTGGTGCAGGGTGTGGGCGGCGTGTGGGTGGTGCAGGGTGTGGGCGGCGTCTGGGTGGTGCAGGGCGTGGGCGGCGTCTGGGTGGTGCAGGGTGTGGGCGGCGTGTGGGTGGTGCAGGGTGTGGGCGGCGTCTGGGTGATGCAGGGTGTGGGCGGCGTCTGGGTGATGCAGGGTGTGGGCGGCGTCTGGGTGGTGCAGGGCGTGGGCGGCGTCTGGGTGGTGCAGGGCGTGGGCGGCGTCTGGGTGGTGCAGGGCGTGGGCGGCGTCTGGGTGGTGCAGGGTGTGGGCGGCGTCTGGGTGGTGCAGGGCGTGGGCGGCGTCTGGGTGGTGCAGGGTGTGGGCGGCGTCTGGGTGGTGCAGGGTGTGGGCGGCGTCTGGGTGGTGCAGGGCGTGGGCGGCGTCTGGGTGGTGCAGGGCGTGGGCGGCGTCTGGGTGGTGCAGGGCGTGGGCGGCGTCTGGGTGGTGCAGGGCGTGGGCGGCGTCTGGGTGGTGCAGGGCGTGGGCGGCGTCTGGGTGGTGCAGGGCGTGGGCGGCGTCTGGGTGGTGCAGGGCGTGGGCGGCGTCTGGGTGGTGCAGGGCGTGGGCGGGGTATTGGCGAGTAGGGGTATTTACGACGTAGACCATGCATGCCCATCATGGGTTGCCACATGGGCACCAGCTGTGCAACATGTTACAACCCAAGATGGCGTCGCATGGTCAGTGTCCCCATCCCAACCCGTTCTCGCAAATTTAATAAGTCAATATTGACTTATTAGTTGCGTGCATAGGTGACATACTAAACATAATAGTTTCCCTTGAAAAGCTTCATAGAAAACACCAACCTTACCTAACCTACTTAGTATGTTAAAATAAGCATCTTATAGCTTCGTAATTTTAATTGTTACTTAACCTATTATAGGTATAGGTTAGGTAATAATTGTAATTACGAAGCAATAGAATGCTTATCTTAACATACTAAGTAGGTTACGTAAGGTCGGTGTTTTCTATGAAGCTTTTCAAGGGAAACTATTATGTTAAGTATGTCACCTATGCACATATTTAATAAGTCAATATTGACTTATTAAATTTGCGAGAACGGGTTGCCCCATCCATATGTTAATGAACGTTGTATGATGATAATGATAATAATGATGAGGATGATGTAAGGGGGAGACTGATGTAATGTTGCAAAGTATTGAAACAAAATTAAAAAATTTAAGAAAACTAAATTGTAAAAAAAAAAAAAAATGTCACAAGGATCGTTTAGTGTATGTTGGGTTTCCTGTTCCATTTATATGAACGAGTGAACGAAAACCTAAAATGTTTTGTCCAAAGAATTAAAATAGTTAATTCATAGGATTTCTTTTTTTTACTATAACAATAATAATATTAGCAATAATAATACTAATATAGTTTACTTAAATGTGCAGAAACTGATGTCTCCTTACTAGGGTTGTTAACACATGGGCCAAACACTTAAGACACATTGGGCACACATCTTGAAGGAGAGGACTTCCGCAGAGGGAGTTACCCTGACGGGAACCACACTGATGTAGTCTAGTGTTGTATTCCCCCTCACTCCTTCCCCACACTCCCAGACACCCTCTCATGTCAACACGCTACCCACAACTGTACCTGTCATCCTCACCTTGTCAAACCACATACATCTTCCCCGTGTCCCTCCTCCTCCTCCACCCCCCCCCTCCCCCCCCCCAGCCTATAGTCACCTGGCCAGGTTTCGTCACCTGTCAAAATCCTAATCCCCTCCTCCGGGCCGCCTAGGGAAGCTAGCCAGCACCAGTATAAACGATTTTTTTTAAGTAAAACTATTGTTTCACAGAGCGAGCAAGCTAACAAAACATTACAGTCACTCATTCACTCAGTTAATCACTCAAACAGTCTATGAGTCCAACAGTCAGCCAGTACGTCAGTCAGCCAGTACGTCAGTCAGCCAGTACGTCAGTCAGCCAGTACGTCAGTCAGCCAGCCCTGCCTCCAAGTTTGTCAGACTAAATCCTCTGTTGTTTGAGTTTAACAAAAAATTAAATCATGCTCGATGCGAGTATAACAATTTAGTTATTTGGTTATATATATATATATATATATATATATATATATATATATATATATATATATATATATATATATATATATATATATATATATATATATATATATATATATATATATATGTGTGTGTGTGTGTGTGTGTATCACGAAAATAAACACATGATTAAAAATGTGACAGTGTCAGACCACGGAGGAAAATTGAAACAGGAATTTCCTTAAGGGCTTTCGTATATTAATACATCTTCAGAAGGACTCCTTCTGAAGATTTAATAATATACGAAAGTTAAGGAAATTCCTGTTTCAATTTTCGACCGTGGTCTGACACTGTCATATATATATATATATATATATATATATATATATATATATATATATATATATATATATATATATATATATATATATATATACATATATATATATATATATGTCGGACCTAGTAGCCAGAACGCACTTCTCAGCCTACTATGCAAGGCCCGATTTGCCTAATAAGCCAAGTTTTCCTGAATTAATATATTTTCTCAATTTTTTTTCTTATGAAATGATAAAGCTACCCATTTCATTATGTATGAGGTCAATTTTTTTTTATTGGAGTTAAAATTAACATAGATATATGACCGAACCTAACCAACCCTACCTAACCTAACCTAACCTATCTTTATAGGTTAGGTTAGGTTAGGTAGTAGAGAAAGTTAGGTTAGGTTAGGTTAGGTAGGTTAGGTAGTCGAAAAACAATTAATTCATGAAAACTTGGCTTATTAGGCAAATCGGGCCTTGCATAGTAGGCTGAGAAGTGAGTTCTGGCTACTAGGTACGACATATATATATATATATATATATGTCGTACCTAATAGCCAGAACGCACTTCTCAGCCTACTATTCAAGGCCCGATTTGCCTAATAAGCCAAGTTTTTATGAATTAATGTTTTTTCGTCTACCTAACCTACCTAACCTAACCTAACCTAGCTTTTTTTGGCTACCTAACCTAACCTTACCTATAAATATAGGTTAGGTTAGGTTAGGTAGGGTTGGTTAGGTTCGGTCATATATCTACGTTAATTTTAACTCCAATAAAAAAAAAATGACCTCATACATAGAGAAAAGGGTTGCTTTATCATTTCATAAGAAAAAAATTATAGTAAATATATTAATTCAGGAAAACTTGGCTTATTAGGCAAATCGGGCCTTGAATAGTAGGCTGAGAAGTAAGTTCTGGCTACTAGGTACGACATATATATATATATATATATATATATATATATATATATATATATATATATATATATTATATAACACTCCTGTGAAGCAGAAGTGTATATATATATATATACGACACTCTTCTGCACAAAAGTCATAGCACAAGTCTTAGACGTAGAGAACCTGAAGCCATGATTAGTGGGCCAAGATGACACGGCATCAATCGCAAGTTGAAGCCGGCGTTGAAGGAGAGGCGCATCATCACCCCGACAGCAAAGGGTAAAATGGTTGACATAGAGAGGGGAGAAGAAGAGAAGAAAGAAGACCATTAATGGCAACCAAAAAAAAGAGTAGTGCTCAGAACACTACCTTGAGGCACACCTGCGTATTGCTGAAAAGAGCCTGAGAGAGCGGTACCAAACCTCACCCGAAAGAAACGACGAGAGAGGAACCTTTGGAGAAAGAGAGGGAGATGACCACGAAGGCCAAAAGAATGAGGTTGAGACAGAATATGATATAGCCAAGTGATGGTGTAATCCTTTTCCAGGTCAAAAAGGACGGCAACAACGGAGGTCTTTGCAGCAAAAGCAGTACGAATATAGACCTCCAAGTTCACCAGGACATCTGTTGTGCTGCGGTACTTGCAGAAACCAAATTGAGAAGGGAAGAGGTGGTAATAGTGTTCTAAGAACCCCATCAGGCGAACGTTTACCATACGTTGAAAAGAGTTTACAGACACAACTCATGAAGGCAATTGGCCGAAAGTCCTTAGGGGAAGTCCCCAGAGACCCTGATTTTCGAACAGGGAGGACAACGGCATCGAGCTAGTCCTCAGGAACTGACGACGACTCCCAGATCCGATTATACAGACTCAGTCAATACTGAGATGTACACGGAGAGAGATGGCGAAGCATCTCATAATGAATGTCATTGGAGCCCGCCACCGTAGAACCGCAAAGGGTCAGGACAGACCGATGTTCAGGGAGAGAGAAGAGATCGTTATAGGGAAGACGAAGTGCAGAAATCTTAAGGACGAGATTCAAGGAGGGTTTACGAAGAAGAAAAGATTGTGGAAGATTAGAACCAGAGCTAACAGAAGAAAAGTGGGAACCCAGTTCGGTAGTAACTTGCAACGGGTCCGCCAAAAGAGTACCACGGAGGTGAAGGACCGGCAAGACACTGGGAACGAACTTACCCGCTATCTTGCGGATACGCTTCCAGTACCTGCGGCAGTGGATTTTCGGATGTAATGAATACCTTGAGGTGCTTCCGGGGCTTAGCGTCCCCGCGGCCCGGTCGTCGACCAGGCCACCTGGTTGCTGGACTGATCAACCAGGCTGTTGGACGCGGCTGCTCGCAGCCTGACGTATGAGTCACAGCCTGGTTGATCAGGTATCCTTTGGAGGTGCTTATCCAGTTCTCTCTTAAACACTGTGAGGGGTTAGCCACTTATGCCCCTTATGTGAAGCGGAAGCGTGTTGAACAGTCTCGGGCCTCTGATGTTGATAGAGTTCTCTCTCAGAGTACCTGTTGCACCTCTGCTTTTCAAAGGGGGTATTCTGCACATCCTGCCATGTCTTCTGATCTCTTGTGATGTTATTTCTGTGTGCAGGTTTGGGACCAGCCCCTCTAATATTTTCCATGTGTAAATTATTATGTATCTCTCCCGCCTGCGCTCAAGGGAGTACAAATTTAGGCTCTTTAGTCAGTCCCAATAGTTTAGATGTTTTACTGAGTGGATTCTAGCAGTAAAGGATCTCTGCACGCTCTCCAGGCAGCAATTTCTCCAGCTTTGTAAGGGCCTGTCATTGTGCAGCAGTACTCCACTCTAGAGAGCACAAGCGTTTTGAAAAGTATCATCATCGGTATAGCATCTCTAGTGTGAAAGGTTCTTGTTATCCAACCTGTCATTTTTCTTGCAGTTGTGACGGCTACTTTATTGTGTTCTTTAAAGGTAAGGTCTTCCGACATGAGTACACCCAGATCCTTTTCATTGCCTTTTCGTTCTATGTTATGATTTGCCTGAGTTTTGTACGTGGTTTCCGTTTTTATATTTTCATTTTTTCCATAGCGCATGAGCTGGAACTTATCTTCGTTAAACACCATATTATTTTCTGTAGCCCATAGAAAGACCTGATCTACATCTGACTGGAGGTTTGCCGTATCCTCTATGTTGCCTACTCTCATGAAGATCCTAGTGTCATCTGCAAAGGATGATACAGTGCTATAGGTTGTGTTCTTGTCTATGTCCGATATGAGGATGAGAAAAAGTACTGGAGCAAGCACAGTACCCTGGGGGACTGAGCTCTTCATGGTTGATGGGCTGGATTTTATTTTGTTGACTATTACACATTGGGTTCTGTTGGTCAGGAAATTGTAGATCCATCTGCCTATTTTTCCGGTAATTCCTTTTGAACGCATTTTATGTGCAATAACGCCATGGTCACATTTATCAAAAGCTTTTGCGAAATCTGTGTAAATTACATCAGCGTTTTGTTTGTCTTCTATAGCATCTAATGCCATATCATAATGGTCCAGCAACTGCGACAGGCAAGAGCGCCCTGTTCTGAAACCATGTTGTCCAGGGTTATGGAGATGCTGTGATTCCATGTATTTTGTGATCTTACTTCTAAGCACTCTTTCAAAATTTTTTATGATGTGCGATGTTAGTGCTATCGGTCTGTAATTTTTTGCCACTGCCTTATTTCCTCCTTTATGAAGTGGTGCTATCTCTGCTGTTTTTAGTATGTCAGGGATAACGCCAGTATCTAGGCTTTGTCTCCACAAAATGTGAAGGGCCTGCGATAGTGTTTTTTTTACAGATCTTAATGAATATGGAGTTCCAAGAATCCGGGCCTGGTGCAGAGTGCATAGGCATACTGTTTATGGCTTCTTCAAAATCCAGTGGGGATAGGGTAACGTCTGATATATGATTTGATGTTGGTATCAAATCCATGAAAAATTCATTTGGGTTATCAATCTTTATTGCGTTTAATGGCTCACTGAAAACAGAGTCGTACTGCTTCCTCAGTAGCTCGCTCATTTCTTTGTTGTCATCGGTGAAAGTTCCATCTCCCTTTCGCAGGGGCCCGATCCTAGATGTGGTTTTTTATCTTGATTTTGCATAAGAGAAAAAATATTTCGGATTTCTCTCTATTTCATTGATGGCCTTTTGCTCTCTTTGCCTCTCCTGGGTTTTGTATGAATCTTGTAGCTTGAGTTCAATTGTTTCTATTTCTCTACCTAACCTTCTTCACCGTTCTTGAGACAGGGTGCGACTCTCAAGTTGTTCCGCGATTCGTTTTCTTCGCCTATATAGGGAACGACGTTCCCGTTCCAATCTGCATCTCTTCCTCTTTTTTTCTTAGGGGTATGCGGTTTGAAAATATTTCTATTGCTACT
The DNA here is from genome assembly GCF_040958095.1 of Procambarus clarkii. Classification (NCBI taxonomy): domain Eukaryota; kingdom Metazoa; phylum Arthropoda; class Malacostraca; order Decapoda; family Cambaridae; genus Procambarus; species Procambarus clarkii. The sequence continues at coordinate 42,940,541 of NC_091175.1, forward strand.
GAGCTTATTTTTTCCATGCACTGGTTCAGGTTTGCATTTTCTAGCTGTTCTTCCCAGTTTATTTCTGTGAAGTCCTGGTTTATTTTCTCCCAGTTTATCTGTTTATTATTGAAGTTGAATTTGCTGAAATCTCCTCCACTGGGAATCTGGACTGGTTTTGAAGGTCTACTCCCCATGGTTGTCATAACTTCAATTAAGTTGTGACCTGAGTAACAGGTATTTGTAATCATTATGTTCCTGATCAATTCATCATTATTAGTGAAAATGAGGTCCAGCGTGTTCTCCTTCCTAGTTGGTTCTACTATTTGCTGGTTTAAGGCAAACCTGTCGCACAACCGTAGCAGGTCATTTGCACGTGCCTGCTCATTTAGGCTACTTCCTGGTATTCTTTCTGATATTACTGTATTAGCCAGGTGCTTCCATTTCAGGTGCCGTAGGTTGAGGTCCCCAAGCAGGATGATGTTCGGAGCTGGATTTGTGAGGTTTTCCAAGCAGTGTTCTATTTTCATTAGTTGGTCTTTAAACTGCTGAGGGTTTGCCTCCGGTGACTTATATACAAGGACAATAACTACATTTAGAATCTCTACTTTGATTATCAGCACTTCCACCATATCATATGACGTGTTTAGCAGCTCAGTACAGAAGAGTGTGTCCATGATGTAGAGGCTGACCCCACCCTGAAGCCGGTGTTTCCTATCACATCTGAAAAGATTGTACTCTGAGATCCATATTTCACCATCATGGTAGTCCTTTGTGTGGTTTTCTGTTAGGGTTGCAAACACTGCATTTGCCACATGAAGGAGACCATCTATGAAGTGAACTTTGTTGAATTTGCGTGTTTTTATACCCTGGATGTTGGCAAATATAAATGATGTTATCGTGTTAGTGGAAGTGCTGGATGCCTTACTTGGTGTTAATATCTGAGGCTCTGGTAAGGAGGCCACTGTGTTTGCGTCCAGGGTGTGTTGTTTTGGAAGTGATTCGTCCAGTTTTGGTAGTAGGACGGGTGTTGTGTGGTGTAGTAACTGTGTGCTTGTTGATAGTTTGTACTCCAGTCTTGTGGGTATCTCCCTTCCCCTCTGTAATCCTGTAGTGGTTCCATCTGACTGTTCCTCTCTCTTATATGTACTGCTCTGTTTCTGCCTTCCTCTAAAATAATTTCCAGTAGTGTCATATTGATCTTCCCGTCTATAACGCTCTGTATCTCTCACATGGAATTCCGGACACTGAAGATTGTAGCATTTTTTGTCCCAAATTGAGAATTGACATAATTTAGGGTGGAAGTATCTACACCCTGTTTCAAAACGGCATGTACCCCTCGCCAACATGTTCCTGCATTTTCGAGGATGCAGAAAATGACATTTTGCTCCTAATTTTCATTATTTGCATATTCCTTTAGCGTAGAATTTGCAAATGTGTTCCGGTTTTGCGTTTTTCAAGGTATTTATACCTGTGTCTGTCTTGTCTACCTCTTTATTGGAGCCATCTCCGTCTTTCATCCCAATTCCTTCATTTATGCACTTTGTCTCACTATTGTTCTCATCGTTTATATTACCTGGCTCTGCAATATTGCTGTTATTTTGTACCACAATACCCTCTTCCTCCACACTACTGCTGCGGTCCTCTAAACTATCTGTTCCTGAGTTTTGGTCGTTATCCAATGTTGTCTTTTCCCAGTCCGCATATATCACTGGTAGCTTGTCTGTGAATGATAATCTCTGTGACTCGGGAATGTTTTTCATCAGATTAGTTATGTTCTCTAACAATAATCTGTCATCTTTCCAAACCCAGTAAATTCATTGCCTTTTTGTACATCCTGGAGATAATTCTGTACAGCCCAGGTGGAATCTTATGTTACAGATGCAACACTTGACGCCTACATTACGTTTTCCCAGTACTCCCGAACACTCGCCACACCTCTCCATTGTCTGATGTATTGTATTGTATTTGTGGTTCACTGTATTGATCACTTGTTGATGTCAGTCCTTTTAACTCTTTATAAAATTATATGTATATATTTATATATTTAATATTTATAATATTATATATATACCGAATATTTGTAATATTAAGTATGTTATTTTGTTCGAACCTTATGGCAGGTACTTAGCGTAGGGTAGCGTAGGTCCCTGCTCACACTGTGGCTCTTACACTGTCCCTGCTCACACTGTGGCTCTTACACTGTCCCTGCTCACACTGTGGCTCTTACACTGTCCCTGCTGACACTATGGCTCTTACACTGTCCCTGCTCACACTGTGGCTCTTACACTGTCCCTGCTCACACTGTGGCTCTTACGCTGTCCCTGCTCACACTGTGGCTCTTACACTGTCCCTGCTCACACTGTGGCTCTTACACTGTCCCTGCTCACACTGTGGCTCTTACACTGTCCCTGCTCACACTGTGGCTCTTACACTGTCCCTGCTCACACTGTGGCTCTTACGCTGTCCCTGCTCACACTGTGGCTCTTACACTGTCCCTGCTCACACTGTGGCTCTTACACTGTCCCTGCTCACACTGTGGCTCTTACACTGTCCCTGCTCACACTGTGGCTCTTACACTGTCCCTGCTGACACTGTGGCTCTTACACTGTCCCTGCTCACACTGTGGCTCTTACACTGTCCCTGCTCACACTGTGGCTCTTACGGTGTCCCTGCTCACACTGTGGCTCTTACACTGTCCCTGCTCACACTGTGGCTCTTACACTGTCTCTGCTCACACTGTGGCTCTTACACTGTCTCTGCTCACACTGTGGCTCTTACACTGTCCCTGCTCACACTGTGGCTCTTACACTGTCTCAGCAAACACTGTGGCTCTTACACTGTCCCTCCTCACACTGTGGCTCTTACACTGTCCCTGCTCACACTGTGGCTCTTACACTGTCTCAGCTAACACTGTGGCTCTTACACTGTCCCTCCTCACACTGTGGCTCTTACACTGTCTCTGCTAACACTGTGGCTCTTACACTGTCCCTGCTCACACTGTGGCTCTTACACTGTCCCTGCTCACACTGTGGCTCTTACACTGTCCCTGCTGACACTGTGGCTCTTACACTGTCCCTGCTCACACTGTGGCTCTTACGCTGTCCCTGCCACACTGTGGCTCTTACACTGTCTCTGCTCACACTGTGGCTCTTACACTGTCTCTGCTAACACTGTGGCTCTTACACTGTCTCTGCTCACACTGTGGCTCTTACACTGTCCCTGCTCACACTGTGGCTCTTACACTGTCCCTGCCACACTGTGGCTCTTACACTGTCTCTGCTCACACTGTGGCTCTTACACTGTCTCTGCTAACACTGTGGCTCTTACACTGTCCCTGCTCACACTGTGGCTCTTACACTGTCCCTGCTCACACTGTGGCTCTTACACTGTCCCTGCTCACACTGTGGCTCTTACACTGTCCCTGCTCACACTGTGGCTCTTACACTGTCCCTGCTCACACTGTGGCTCTTACACTGTCCCTGCTCACACTGTGGCTCTTACACTGTCCCTGCTCACACTGTGGCTCTTACACTGTCCCTGCTCACACTGTGGCTCTTACACTGTCCCTGCTCACACTGTGGCTCTTACACTGTCCCTGCCACACTGTGGCTCTTACACTGTCTCTGCTCACACTGTGGCTCTTACACTGTCTCTGCTAACACTGTGGCTCTTACACTGTCCCTGCTCACACTGTGGCTCTTACACTGTCCCTGCTCACACTGTGGCTCTTACACTGTCTCTGCTCACACTGTGGCTCTTACACTGTCCCTGCTCACACTGTGGCTCTTACACTGTCCCTGCTCACACTGTGGCTCTTACACTGTCCCTCCTCACACTGTGGCTCTTACACTGTCCCTGCTCACACTGTGGCTCTTACACTGTCCCTGCTCACACTGTGGCTCTTACACTGTCCCTGCTCACACTGTGGCTCTTACACTGTCCCTGCTCACACTGTGGCTCTTACACTGTCCCTGCTCACACTGTGGCTCTTACACTGTCCCTGCTCACACTGTGGCTCTTACACTGTCCCTGCTCACACTGTGGCTCTTACACTGTCCCTGCTCACACTGTGGCTCTTACACTGTCCCTCCTCACACTGTGGCTCTTACACTGTCCCTGCTCACACTGTGGCTCTTACACTGTCCCTGCTCACACTGTGGCTCTTACACTGTCCCTGCTCACACTGTGGCTCTTACACTGTCCCTGCTCACACTGTGGCTCTTACACTGTGCTCCTTCACTGTGCTCCTTCACTGTACTCCTTCACTGTTGTCCTTCACTATGCTCCTTCACTGCGCTCCTTCACTGTGCTCCTTCACTGTGCTCCTTCACTGTGCTCCTTCACTGTACTCCTTCACTGTTGTCCTTCACTGTGCTCCTTCACTGTGCTCCTTCACTGTGCTCCTTCACTGTACTCCTTCACTGTTGTCCTTCACTGTGCTCCTTCACTGTGCTCCTTCACTGTGCTACTTCACTGTATTCCTTCACTGTTGTCCTTCACTGTGCTCCTTCACTGTGCTCCTTCACTGTGCTCCTTCACTGTGCTCCTTCACTGTACTCCTTCACTGTTGTCCTTCACTGTGCTCCTTCACTGTACTCCTTCACTGTTGTCCTTCACTGTGCTCCTTCACTATGCTCCTTCACTGTGCTCCTTCACTGTTGTCCTTCACTGTGCTCCTTCACTATGCTCCTTCACTGTGCTCCTTCACTGTTGTCCTTACTGTGCTCCTTCACTATGCTCCTTCACTATGTTCCTTCACTGTGCTCCTTCACTGTGCTCCTTCACTGTTGTCCTTCACTGTACTCCTTCACTATGCTCCTTCACTGCGCTCCTTCACTGTTGTCGTTCACTGTACTCCTTCACTGTTGTCCTTCACTGTACTCCATCACTATGCTCCTTCACTGTGCTCCTTCACTGTGCTCCTTCACTGTGCTCCTTCACTATGCTCCTTCACTGTGCTCCTTCACTGTGCTTCTTCACTGTGCTCCTTCACTATGCTCCTTCACTGTGCTCCTTCACTGTGCTCCTTCACTATGCTCCTTCACTGTGCTCCTTCACTGTTGTCCTTCACTGTGCTCCTTCACTATGCTCCTTCACTGTGCTCCTTCACTGTGCTCCTTCACTGTGCTCCTTCACTGTGCTCCTTCACTGTGCTCCATCACTATGCTCCTTCACTGTGCTCCTTCACTGTGGTCCTTCACTGTTCTCCTTCACTATTGTCCTTCACTGTACTCCTTCACTGTTGTCCTTCACTGTACACCTTCACTTTGCTCCTTCACTGTGCTCCTTCACTGTGTTCCTTCACTGTGCTCCTTCACTATGCTCCTTCACTGTGCTCCTTCACTGTTGTCCTTCACTGTGCTCCTTCAATGTTGTCCTTCACTATGCTCCTTCTCTGTGCTCCTTCACTATGCTCCTTCACTATGTTCCTTCACTGTGCTCCTTCACTGTGCTCCTTCACTGTTGTCCTTCACTGTACTCATTCACTATGCTCCTTCACTGCGCTCCTTCACTGTTGTCCTTCACTGTACTCCTTCACTGTTGTCCTTCACTGTACTCCTTTACTGCGCTCCTTCACTATTGTCCTTCACTGTACTCCTTCACTGTTGTCCTTCACTGTACTCCTTCACTATGCTCCTTCACTGTGCTCCTTCACTGTGTTCCTTCACTGTGCTCCTTCACTATGCTCCTTCACTGTGCTCCTTCACTGTTGTCCTTCACTGTGCTCCTTCAATGTTGTCCTTCACTATGCTCCTTCTCTGTGCTCCTTCACTGTGCTCCTTCACTATGTTCCTTCACTGTGCTCCTTCACTGTGCTACTTCACTGTTGTCCTTCACTGTACTCCTTCACTATGCTCCTTCACTGCGCTCCTTCACTGTTGTCCTTCACTGTTGTCCTTCACTGTACTCCTTCACTATGCTCCTTCACTGTGCTCCTTCACTGTGCTCCTTCACTGTGCTCCTTCACTATGCTCCTTCACTGTTGTCCTTCACTGTGCTCCTTCACTATGCTCCTTCACTGTGCTCCTTCACTGTGCTCCTTCACTGTGCTCCTTCACTATGCTCCTTCACTATGCTCCTTCACTGTGCTCCTTCACTGTGCTCCTTCACTATGCTCCTTCACTGTGCTCCTTCCCTGTGCTCCTTCACTATGCTCCTACACTGTACTCCATCACTGTGCTCCTTCACTGTGCTCCTTCACAGTGCTCCTTCACTATGCTCCTTCACTGTGCTCCTTCACTGTACTCCTTCACTGTGCTCCTTCACTGTGCTCCTTCACTGTGCTCCTTCACAGTGCTCCTTCACTATGCTCCTTCACTGTGCTCCTTCACTGTGCTCCTTCACTGTGCTCCTTCACTGTGCTCCTTCACTGTGCTCCTTCACTGTGCTCCTTCACTGTGCTCCATCACTATGCTCCTTCACTGTGCTCCTTCACTGTGCTCCTTCACTGTTCTCCTTCACTATTGTCCTTCACTGTACTCCTTCACTGTTGTCCTTCACTGTACACCTTCACTTTGCTCCTTCACTGTGCTCCTTCACTGTGTTCCTTCACTGTGCTCCTTCACTATGCTCCTTCACTGTGCTCCTTCACTGTTGTCCTTCACTGTGCTCCTTCAATGTTGTCCTTCACTATGCTCCTTCTCTGTGCTCCTTCACTATGCTCCTTCACTATGTTCCTTCACTGTACTCCTTCACTGTGCTCCTTCACTGTTGTCCTTCACTGTACTCATTCACTATGCTCCTTCACTGCGCTCCTTCACTGTTGTCCTTCACTGTACTCCTTCACTGTTGTCCTTCACTGTACTCCTTTACTGCGCTCCTTCACTATTGTCCTTCACTGTACTCCTTCACTGTTGTCCTTCACTGTACTCCTTCACTATGCTCCTTCACTGTGCTCCTTCACTGTGTTCCTTCACTGTGCTCCTTCACTATGCTCCTTCACTGTGCTCCTTCACTGTTGTCCTTCACTGTGCTCCTTCAATGTTGTCCTTCACTATGCTCCTTCTCTGTGCTCCTTCACTGTGCTCCTTCACTATGTTCCTTCACTGTGCTCCTTCACTGTGCTACTTCACTGTTGTCCTTCACTGTACTCCTTCACTATGCTCCTTCACTGCGCTCCTTCACTGTTGTCCTTCACTGTTGTCCTTCACTGTACTCCTTCACTATGCTCCTTCACTGTGCTCCTTCACTGTGCTCCTTCACTGTGCTACTTCACTGTATTCCTTCACTGTTGTCCTTCACTGTGCTCATTCACTGTGCTCCTTCACTGTGCTCCTTCACTGTGCTCCTTCACTGTACTCCTTCACTGTTGTCCTTCACTGTGCTCCTTCACTGTACTCCTTCACTGTTGTCCTTCACTGTGCTCCTTCACTATGCTCCTTCACTGTGCTCCTTCACTGTTGTCCTTCACTGTGCTCCTTCACTATGCTCCTTCACTGTGCTCCTTCACTGTTGTCCTTACTGTGCTCCTTCACTATGCTCCTTCACTATGTTCCTTCACTGTGCTCCTTCACTGTGCTCCTTCACTGTTGTCCTTCACTGTACTCCTTCACTATGCTCCTTCACTGCGCTCCTTCACTGTTGTCGTTCACTGTACTCCTTCACTGTTGTCCTTCACTGTACTCCTTCACTATGCTCCTTCACTGTGCTCCTTCACTGTGCTCCTTCACTGTGCTCCTTCACTATGCTCCTTCACTGTGCTCCTTCACTGTGCTTCTTCACTGTGCTCCTTCACTATACTCCTTCACTGTGCTCCTTCACTGTGCTCCTTCACTATGCTCCTTCACTATGCTCCTTCACTGTGCTCCTTCACTGTTGTCCTTCACTGTGCTCCTTCACTATGCTCCTTCACTGTGCTCCTTCACTGTGCTCCTTCACTGTGCTCCTTCACTGTGCTCCTTCACTGTGCTCCATCACTATGCTCCTTCACTGTGCTCCTTCACTGTGCTCCTTCACTGTTCTCCTTCACTATTGTCCTTCACTGTACTCCTTCACTGTTGTCCTTCACTGTACACCTTCACTTTGCTCCTTCACTGTGCTCCTTCACTGTGTTCCTTCACTGTGCTTCTTCACTATGCTCCTTCACTGTGCTCCTTCACTGTTGTCCTTCACTGTGCTCCTTCAATGTTGTCCTTCACTATGCTCCTTCTCTGTGCTCCTTCACTATGCTCCTTCACTATGTTCCTTCACTGTGCTCCTTCACTGTGCTCCTTCACTGTTGTCCTTCACTGTACTCATTCACTATGCTCCTTCACTGCGCTCCTTCACTGTTGTCCTTCACTGTACTCCTTCACTGTTGTCCTTCACTGTACTCCTTTACTGCGCTCCTTCACTATTGTCCTTCACTGTACTCCTTCACTGTTGTCCTTCACTGTACTCCTTCACTATGCTCCTTCACTGTGCTCCTTCACTGTGTTCCTTCACTGTGCTCCTTCACTATGCTCCTTCACTGTGCTCCTTCACTGTTGTCCTTCACTGTGCTCCTTCAATGTTGTCCTTCACTATGCTCCTTCTCTGTGCTCCTTCACTGTGCTCCTTCACTATGTTCCTTCACTGTGCTCCTTCACTGTGCTACTTCACTGTTGTCCTTCACTGTACTCCTTCACTATGCTCCTTCACTGCGCTCCTTCACTGTTGTCCTTCACTGTTGTCCTTCACTGTACTCCTTCACTATGCTCCTTCACTGTGCTCCTTCACTGTGCTCCTTCACTGTGCTCCTTCACTATGCTCCTTCACTGTTGTCCTTCACTGTGCTCCTTCACTATGCTCCTTCACTGTGCTCCTTCACTGTGCTCCTTCACTGTGCTCCTTCACTATGCTCCTTCACTATGCTCCTTCACTGTGCTCCTTCACTGTGCTCCTTCACTATGCTCCTTCACTGTGCTCCTTCCCTGTGCTCCTTCACTATGCTCCTTCACTGTACTCCATCACTGTGCTCCTTCACTGTGCTCCTTCACAGTGCTCCTTCACTATGCTCCTTCACTGTGCTCCTTCACTGTACTCCTTCACTGTGCTCCTTCACTGTGCTCCTTCACTGTGCTCCTTCACAGTGCTCCTTCACTATGCTCCTTCACTGTGCTCCTTCACTGTGCTCCTTCACTGTTGTCCTTCACTGTGCTCCTTCAATGTTGTCCTTCACTATGCTCCTTCTCTGTGCTCCTTCACTATGCTCCTTCACTGTGCTTTTTCACTGTGCTCCTTCACTGTGCTCCTTCACTGTTGTCCTTCACTGTACTCCTTCACTATGCTCCTTCACTGTTGTCCTTCACTGTACTCCTACACTGTTGTCCTTCACTGTTCTCCTTCACTGTGCTCCTTTACTGTGCTCCTTCACTGTGCTCCTTCACTGTGCTCCTTCACTGTGCTCCTTCACTGTTGTCCTTCACTGTGCTCCTTCACTGTGCTCCTTCACTGTGCTCCTTCACTGTACTCCTTCACTGTTGTCCTTCACTGTGCTCCTTCACTGCGCTCCTTCACTGTGCTCCTTCACTGTGCTCCTTCACTGTGCTCCTTCACTGTACTCCTTCACTGTTGTCCTTCACTGTGCTCCTTCACTGTACTCCTTCACTGTGCTCCTTCACTGTACTCCTTCACTGTTGTCCTTCACTGTACTCCTTCACTATGCTCCTTCACTGTGCTCCTTCACTGTGCTCCTTCACTGTGCTCCTTCACTGTATTCCTTCACTGTTGTCCTTCACTGTGCTCCTTCACTCTGCTCCTTCACTGTGCTCCTTCACTGTGCTCCTTCACTGTGCTCCTTCACTGTACTCCTTCACTGTTGTCCTTCACTGTGCTCCTTCACTGTGCTCCTTCACTGTACTCCTTCACTGTTGTCCTTCACTGTGCTCCTTCACTATGCTCCTTCACTGTGCTCCTTCACTGTTGTCCTTACTGTGCTTCTTCACTATGCTCCTTCACAATGTTCCTTCACTGTGCTCCTTCACTGTGCTCCTTCACTGTTGTCCATCACTGTACTCCTTCACTATGCTCCTTCACTGCGCTCCTTCACTGTTGTCCTTCACTGTACTCCTTCACTGTTGTCCTTCACTGTACTCCTTCACTATGCTCCTTCACTGTGCTCCTTCACTGTGCTCCTTCACTGTGCTCCTTCACTGTGCTCCTTCACTGTGCTCCTTCACTGTGCTCCTTCACTGTGCTCCTTCACTATGCTCCTTCACTGTGCTCCTTCACTGTGCTCCTTCACTATGCTCCTTCACTGTGCTCCTTCACTATGCTCCTTCACTGTTGTCCTTCACTGTGCTCCTTCACTATGCTCCTTCACTGTTGTCCTTCACTATGCTCCTTCATTGTGCTCCTTCACTGTGCTCCTTCACTGTGCTCCTTCACTATGCTCCTTCACTGTGCTCCTTCACTGTGCTTCTTCACTGTGCTCCTTCACTGTGCTCCTTCACTGTTGTCCTTCACTGTTGTCCTTCACTGTGCTCCTTCACTATGCTCCTTCACTGTGCTTTTTCACTGTGCTCCTTCACTGTGCTCCTTCACTGTGTTCCTTCACTGTGCTCCTTCACTATGCTCCTTCACTGTGCTCCTTCACTGTTGTTCTTCACTGTGCTCCTTCAATGTTGTCCTTCACTGTGCTCCTTCTCTGTGCTCCTTCACTATGCTCCTTCACTATGTTCCTTCACTGTGCTCCTTCACTGTGCTCCTTCACTGTTGTCCTTCACTGTACTCCTTCACTATGCTCCTTCACTGCGCTCCTTCACTGTTGTCCTTCACTGTACTCCTTCACTGTTGTCCTTCACTGTACTCCTTCACTATGCTCCTTCACTGTGCTCCTTCACTGTGCTCCTTCACTGTACTCCTTCACTGTTGTCCTTCACTGTGCTCCTTCACTGTGCTCCTTCACTGTACTCCTTCACTGTTGTCCTTCACTGTGCTACTTCACTATGCTCCTTCACTGTGCTCCTTCACTGTTGTCCTTACTGTGCTTCTTCACTATGCTCCTTCACAATGTTCCTTCACTGTGCTCCTTCACTGTGCTCCTTCACTGTTGTCCATCACTGTACTCCTTCACTATGCTCCTTCACTGCGCTCCTTCATTGTTGTCCTTCACTGTACTCCTTCACTGTTGTCCTTCACTGTACTCCTTCACTATGCTCCTTCACTGTGCTCCTTCACTGTGCTCCTTCACTGTGCTCCTTCACTGTGCTCCTTCACTGTGCTCCTTCACTGTGCTCCTTCACTGTGCTCCTTCACTATGCTCCTTCACTGTGCTCCTTCACTGTGCTCCTTCACTATGCTCCTTCACTGTGCTCCTTCACTATGCTCCTTCACTGTTGTCCTTCACTGTGCTCCTTCACTATGCTCCTTCACTGTTGTCCTTCACTATGCTCCTTCACTGTGCTCCTTCACTGTGCTCCTTCACTGTGCTCCTTCACTATGCTCCTTCACTGTGCTCCTTCACTGTGCTTCTTCACTGTGCTCCTTCACTGTGCTCCTTCACTGTTGTCCTTCACTGTTGTCCTTCACTGTGCTCCTTCACTATGCTCCTTCACTGTGCTTTTTCACTGTGCTCCTTCACTGTGCTCCTTCACTGTGTTCCTTCACTGTGCTCCTTCACTATGCTCCTTCACTGTGCTCCTTCACTGTTGTTCTTCACTGTGCTCCTTCAATGTTGTCCTTCACTGTGCTCCTTCTCTGTGCTCCTTCACTATGCTCCTTCACTATGTTCCTTCACTGTGCTCCTTCACTGTGCTCCTTCACAGTGCTCCTTCACTATGCTCCTTCAGTATGCTCCTTCACTGTGCTCCTTCACTGTGCTCCTTCACTGTGCTCCTTCACTGTGCTCCTTCACTGTGCTCCTTCACTGTGCTCCTTCACTGTGCTCCTTCACTGTGCTCCTTCACTGTGCTCCTTCACAGTGCTCCTTCACTGTGCTCCTTCACTATGCTCCTTCACTGTGCTCCTTCACTGTGCACCACCCCCCCCCCGCCCCCTCCCTCAGACTCTTCCACATTATCATAAATTTATTCTTTCCAACTTTTGCATAATTCTACTGTTAATAATATCGCCCCCCCTAACGCTTCCCCCCCCCCCCCACCCTTCCCCCCACCCCACGACCTTCCCTCCCGTCCCTAGCCCCAACCTTCCCTCCCGTCTCTAGCCCCAACCTTCCCTCCCGTCCCTAGCCCTTAACCTTTCCTCCCGTCCCTAGCCCCAACTTTCCTTCACGTCCCTAGCCCCATCCTTCCCTCCCGTCCCTAGCCCCAACCTTCCGTCCCGTCCCTAGCCCCAACCTTCCGTCCCGTCCCTAGCCCCAACCTTCCCTCCCGTCCCTAGCCCCGACGTTCCCTCCCGTCCCTAGCCCTTAACCTTCCCTCCCGTCCCTAGCCCCGACGTTCCCTCCCGTCCCTAGCCCTTAACCTTCGCTCCCGTCCCTAGCCCCAACCTTCCTTCACGTCCCTAGCCCTTAACCTTTCCTCCCGTCCCTAGCCCCAACCTTCCCTCCCGTCACTAGCCCCAACCTTCCCTCCCGTCCCTAGCCCCGACGTTCCCTCCCGTACCTAGCCCTTAACCTTCCCTCCCGTCCCTAGCCCCAACCTTCCTTCACGTCCCTAGCCCCATCCTTCCCTCCCGTCCCTAGCCCCAACCTTCCCTCCCGTCCCTAGCCCCATCCTTCCCTCCCGTCCCTAGCCCCGACCTTCCCTCCCGTCCCTAGCCCCAACCTTCCCTCCCGTCCCTAGCCCCGACCTTCCCTCCCGTCCCTAGCCCCGACCTTCCCTCCCGTCCCTAGCCCTAACCTTCCCTCCCGTCCCTAGCCCCAACCTTCCTTCACGTCCCTAGCCCCAACCTTCCCTCCCGTCCCTAGCCCCGACCTTCCCTCCCGTCCCTAGCCTCAACCTTCCCTCCCGTCCCTAGCCTCAACCTTCCCTCCCGTCTCTAGCCCCTATCTTCCCTCCCGTCCCTAGCCCAAGCCTTCCCTCCCGTCCACCACCCCTCTAAAAATGTTCTTCCCTTCCACAACTATTTTATTTCTACCACAGACGTGGCCAGACATTTACGGTGCTAAAGAGGATATATACATTTTCTTCTGCGTTAGAGATGTGTTATAACATATAGTTGAGTGATTTACTGAACAATCAACCATATAAGGTGATTGTTGCGCTTCTAAAATGCCGTGTTAAGCTACAGACAGATGTTCACAGACTTACGTCGGTCCTACATAAACAGTGTTCGAGGTGTCTGTTTACCAGTGTCATTAATGTGCGTTTACAAAGGTGAAATGCAATACTGACCAGCTTCTATATACCTTGTATACACATACACACATATACATATATACACATATCCAGTCACATATGTATATATATATATATATATATATATATATATATATATATATATATATATATGCATATATATATATATATATATATATATATATATATATATATATATATATATATACCTAGGAAAGACACCTTTCCTCGTATATACTTACAAAGAAAGGCTGCGTGAAATGCACCTCACGACACGGGAAGACAGATGAGTAAGGGAAGACATGATCACTATCTACAAAATTCTTAGAGGAATTGACAAGGTAGATAAAGATATACTGTTTAACACTGGTGGGACGCGAACAAGGGGACACAGGTGGAAACTGAGTACCCACATAAGCCACAGAGACGTTAGAAAGAACTTTTTCAGTGTCAGAGTAGTTAACAGGTGGAATGCATTAGGCAGTGATGTGGTGGAGGCTAACTCTATACACAGTTTCAAATGTAGATATGATAGAGCCCAATAGGCTCAGGAACCTGTACACCAGTTGATTGACAGTTGAGAGGCGGGACCAAAGAGCCAGAGCTCAACCCCCGCAAGCACAACTAGGTGAGTATAACTAGGAGAGTACCTACGTCTCTCCTACTCTGACAGGGTAAGAAAGCTGCTATAGGAACTATATAAAACACTGAACCACTGAAGGTGATTAAGATGCTTTTATAAGCCCAGGCAGGTTATAGGTGCATACGTTATATAACAGATGTATTATATACATGCTCCCACAAATGTCCTCCCCCTCCCACAAATGTCCTCCTCCTCCCACAAATGTCCTCCTCCTCCCACAAATGTCCTCCCCCTCCCACAAATGTCCTCCCCCTCCCACAAATGTCCTCCCCCTCCCACAAATGTCCTCCCCCTCCCACAAATGTCCTCCCCCTCCCACAAATGTCCTCCTCCTCCAACAAATGTCCTCCCCCTCCCACAAATGTCCTCCTCCTCCCACAAATGTCCTCCCCCTCCCACAAATGTCCTCCCCCTCCCACAAATGTCCTCCCCTTCCCACAAATGTCCTCCCCCTCCCACAAATGTCCTCCCCTCCCACAAATATCCTCCCCCTCCCACAAATGTCCTCCCCCTCCCAAAAATGTCCTCCCCCTCCCACAAATGTCCTCCCCTCCCACAAATATCCTCCCCCTCCCACAAATGTCCTCCTCCTCCCACAAATGTCCTCCTCCTCCCACAAATGTCCTCCCCCTCCCACAAATGTCCTCCCCCTCCCACAAATGTCCTCCCCCTCCCACAAATGTCCTCCCCTCCCACAAATGTCCTCCCCTCCCACAAATATTATCCCCCTCCCACAAATGTCCTCCCCCTCCCACAAATGTCCTCCCCCTCCCACAAATGTCCTCCCCTCCCACAAATGTCCTCCCCTCCCACAAATATCCTCCTCCTCCCACAAATGTCCTCCTCCTCCCACAAATGTCCTCCCTCTCCCAAAAATGTCCTCCCCCTCCCACAAATGTCCTCCCCCTCCCACAAATGTCCTCCCCCTCCCACAAATGTCCTCCTCCTCCAACAAACGTCCTCCCCCTCCCACAAATGTCCTCCCCCTCCCACAAATGTCCTCCCCCTCCCACAAATATCCTCCCCCTCCCACAAATGTCCTCCTCCTCCCACAAATGTCCTCCTCCTCCCACAAATGTCCTCCCCCTCCCACAAATGTCCTCCCCCTCCCACAAATGTCCTCCCCCTCCCACAAATGTCCTCCCCTCCCACAAATATCCTCCCCCTCCCACAAATGTCCTCCCCCTCCCAAAAATGTCCTCCCCCTCCCACAAATGTCCTCCCCCTCCCACAAATGTCCTCCCCCTCCCACAAATGTCCTCCCCTCCCACAAATATCCTCCTCCTCCCACAAATGTCCTCCCCCTCCCAAAAATGTCCTCCCCCTCCCACAAATGTCCTCCCCCTCCCACAAATGTCCTCCCCCTCCCACAAATGTCCTCCCCCTCCCACAAATGTCCTCCCCTCCCACAAATATCCTCCTCCTCCCACAAATGTCCTCCTCCTCCCACAAATGTCCTCCCCCTCCCACAAATGTCCTCCCCCTCCCACAAATGTCCTCCCCCTCCCACAAATGTCCTCCCCCTCCCACAAATGTTCTCCCCCTCCCACAAATGTCCTCCCCTCCCACAAATATCCTCCTCCTCCCACAAATGTCCTCCCCCTCCCAAAAATGTCCTCCCCCTCCCACAAATGTCCTCCCCTCCCACAAATATCCTCCTCCTCCCACAAATGTCCTCCCCCTCCCAAAAATGTCCTCCCCCTCCCACAAATGTCCTCCCCCTCCCACAAATATCCTCCCCCTCCCACAAATGTCCTCCTCCTCCCACAAATGTCCTCCTCCTCCCACAAATGTCCTCCCCCTCCCACAAATGTCCTCCCCCTCCCACAAATGTCCTCCCCCTCCCACAAATGTCCTCCCCTCCCACAAATATCCTCCCCCTGCCACAAATGTCCTCCCCTCCCAAAAATGTCCTCCCCCTCCCACAAATGTCCTCCCCCTCCCAAAAATGTCCTCCCCTCCCACAAATGTCCTCCCCCTCCCACAAACGTCCTCCCCCTCCCACAAATGTCCTCCCCTCCCACAAATGTCCTCCCCCTCCCAAAAATGTCCTCCCCTCCCAAAAATGTCCTCCTCCTCCCACAAATGTCCTCCCCCTCCCACAAATGTCCTCCCCCTCACACAAATGTCCTCCCCTCCCACAAATATCCTCCCCCTCCCACAAATGTCCTCCCCCTCCCAAAAATGTCCTCCCCCTCCCACAAATGTCCTCCCCCTCCCAAAAATGTCCTCCCCTCCCACAAACGTCCTCCCCCTCCCACAAATGTCCTCCCCCTCCCAAAAATGTCCTCCCCTCCCACAAATGTCCTCCCCTCCCACAAATGTCCTCCCCCTCCCACAAACGTCCTCCCCCTCCCACAAATGTCCTCCCCCTCCCACAAACGTCCTCCCCCTCCCACAAACGTCCTCCCCCTCCCACAAATGTCCTCCCCTCCCAAAAATGTCCTCCCCCTCCCACAAACGTCCTCCCCCTCCCACAAATGTCCTCCCCCTCCCACAAACGTCCTCCCCCTCCCACAAATGTCCTCCCCCTCCCACAAACGTCCTCCCCCTCCCACAAATGTCCTCCCCGTCCCACAAACGTCCTCCCCCTCCCACAAATGTCCTCCCCCTCCCACAAATGTCCTCCCCCTCCCACAAATGTCCTCCCCCTCCCACAAATGTCCTCCCCCTCCCACAAACCTCATGGAACGCCTGGATACTATCAGGAGAATTACCATAATATTCCCATTGAGGACATCTGGAGGAGAGAAGAAGGGGGGGAGGGGGGATGGGGGATGGGAAGGGAGGGGTGAAGGGATGGGGTTGGGGGAGGGGAGGGGAGGAAGGGTGGGAGAGGGGGGTGGGGGGGGAGGGGAAGGCTGGAGGACACTGGAAAGATTTTATGAACATTTTTACGCTATTTAAAACTCAAGTAAATAAATGTGATCCCAATTTCCCATCCCTGTAAAGCTTGGTGCTGTAGCGCGTCCCTCTATACACCATGTAGCCAGGATATCACTAGCCTTGATAACAGTAGCCTCGCTAACAGTAGCCTCGCTAACAGTAGCCTCGATAACAGTAGCCTCGCTAACAGTAGCCTCGCTAACAGTAGCCTCGATAACAGTAGCCTCGATAACAGTAGTCACGATAACAGTAGTCAGGACAACAGTAGCCACGATAACAGTAGTCACGATAACAGTAGTCAGGACAACAGTAGTCACGATAACAGTAGTCAAGACAACAGTAGCCACGATTACAGTAGCCTCGATAACAGTAGTCACGATAACAGTAGTCAGGACAACAGTAGTCACGATAACAGTAGTCAGGACAACAGTAGTCACGATAACAGTAGTCAAGACAACAGTAGCCACGATTACAGTAGCCTCGATAACAGTAGTCAGGAAAACAGTAGCCACGATTACAGTAGCCTTGAAAACAGTAGTCACGATAACAGTAGTCACGACAACAGTAGTCACGATAACAGTAGTCAGGACAACAGTAGCAACGATTACAGTAGCCTCGATAACAGTAGTCAGAACAACAGTAGCCATGATTACAGTAGCCTCGATAACAGTAGTCACGATAACAGTAGTCAGAATAACAGTAGCCACGATAACAGTACTCAGGACAACAGTAGCCACGATTACAGTAGCTTCGATACCAGTAGTCACGATAACAGTAGTCAGGATAACAGTAGCCACGATAACAGTAGTCACGATAACAGTAGTCAGAAAAACAGTAGCCACGATTACAGTAGCCTCGATAACAGTAGTCACGATAACAGTAGTCAGGAAAACAGTAGCCACGATAACAGTAGTCACGTCAACAGTAGTCACGACAACAGTAGTCACGATAACAGTAGTCAGGACAACAGTAGCCACGATTACAGTAGCCTCGATAACAGTAGTCACGATAACAGTAGTCAGGAAAACAGTAGCCACGATAACAGTAGTCACGTCAACAGTAGTCACGACAACAGTAGTCACGATAACAGTAGTCAGGACAACAGTAGCCACGATAACAGTAGTCACGAAAACAGTAGTCAGGACCACAGTAGCCACGATAACAGCAGTCACGATAACAGTAGCCACGACAACAGTAGTCACGACAACAGTAGTCACGATAACAGTAGTCAGGACAACAGTAGCTACGATAACAGTAGTCACGACAACAGTAGTCACGACAACAATAGTTACGACAACAGTAGTTACGACAACAGTAGTCACGACAACAGTAGCCACGATAACAGTAGCCACGATAACAGTTGTCACGACAACATTAGCCACGATAACAGTAGCCACGATAACAGTAGTCACGATAACAGTAGTAACGATAACAGTAGTCACGATAACAATAGCCACGATAACAGTAGCCACGATAACAGTAGTCACGATAACCGTAGTCACGACAACAGTAGCCACGATAACAGTAGCCACGATAACTGTAGTCACGACAACGGTAGCCTCGATAACAGTAGTCACGATAACAGTAGTCACGACAACAGTAGGCTCGATAACAATAGTTTCGCTAACAATAGCCTCGCTAACAGTAGCCTCGCTAACAGTAGCCTCGCTAACAATTGCCTCGCTAACAGTAGCCTCGCTAACAGTAGCCTCGCTAACATTAGCCTCGCTAACAATTGCCTCGCTAACAGTAGCCTCGCTAACAGTAGCCTCACTAACAGTAGCCTTGCTAACAATAGCCTCGCTAACAGTAGCCTCGCTAGCAGTAGCCTCGCTAACAGTAGCCTCGCTAACAGTAGCCTCGCTAACAGTAGCCTCGCTAACAGTAGCCTTGCTAACAATAGCCTCGCTAACAGTAGCCTCGCTAACAGTAGCCTCGCTAACAGTAGCCTCGCTAACAGTAGCCTCGATAGCAGTAGCCTCGATAACAGTAGCCTCGCTAACAGTAGCCTCGCTAAAAGTAGCCTCGCTAACAGTAACCTCGCTAACAGAAGTCTCGCTAACAGTAGCCTCGCTAACAGAAGCCTCGCTAACAGTAGCCTCGCTAACAGTAGCCTCGCTAACAATTGCCTCGCTAACAGTAGCCTCGCTAACAGTAGCCTCACTAACAGTAGCCTTGCTAACAATAGCCTCGCTAACAGTAGCCTCGCTAACAGAAGCCTCGCTAACAGCAGCCTCGCTAACAGTAGCCTCGCTAACAGTAGCCTTGCTAACAATAGCTTCGCTAACAATTGCTTCACCAACAGTAGCCTCGCTAACAGTAACCTCGATAACAGTAGCCTCGATAACAGTAGCCGCGATAACATTTGCCTCGCTAACAGTAGTCTCACAAAGAGTAGCCTCGCTAACAGTAGCCTCGCAAACAGTAGCCTTAGTAACAGAAGCCTCGCTATCAGTAGCCTCACTAACAGTAGCCTCGATAACAGTAGCCTCGCTAACAGTAGCCTCGCTAGCACACGGATCGCTAATAGTAGCCTCTCTAACAGTAGCCTCGCTAACAGTAGCCTCGCTAGCAGTAGCCTCGCTAACAGTAGCCTCGATAACAGTAGCCTCGCTAACAGTAGCCTCGCTAACAGAAGCCTCGCTAACAGTAGCCTCGCTAACAGAAGCCTCGCTAACAGTAGCCTCGCTAACAAGAAGCCTCGCTAACAGAAGCCTCGATAAGAGTAGCCTCAATAACAGTAGCCACGACAACAGTAGCCTCGACAACAGTAGCCACGATAACAGTAGCCTCGAAAACAAAAGTCACGATACCAGTAGTCGCGATAACAGTAGCCACGATAACAGTAGTCACGACAACAGTAGCTACGAAAGCAGTAGCAACGATAACAGTAGCCACGATAACAGTAGTCACGACAGCAGTAGGCACGATAACAGAAGCCACGATAACAGTAGCCACGATAAAAGTATCCAGGATAACAGTAGTCACGACAACAGTAGCCACGATAACAGTAGCCACGACAACAGTAGTCACGACAACAGTAGCCACGATAACAGTAGTCAGGACAACAGTAGTCACGATAACAGTAGTCATGATATCAGTAGCCACGAAAACAGTAGCCACGATAACAGTAGTCAGGACAACAGTAGCCACGATACAGTAGTCAGGACCACAGTAGCCACGACAACAGTAGATACGATAACAGTAGTCAGGACAACAGTAGCTACGATAACAGTAGCCACGATTAAAGTAGTCACGACAACAGTAGCCACGACAACAGTAGTCACGACAACAGTAACCACGATAACAGTAGCAATGACAACAGTAGCCACGACAAAAGTAGTCGCGATAACAGTAGTCACGACAACAGTAGCCACGATAACAGTAGCCAAGACAACAGTAGCCACGATAATAGTAGCCGCGATAACAGTAGTCACGATAACGGTAGCCTCTCTAACAGTAGCCTCGCTAACAGTAGCCTCGCAAGCAGTAGCCTCGCTAACAGTAGCCTCGCTAAAAGTAGCCTCGCTAACAGTAACCTCGCTAACAGAAGTCTCGCTAACAGTAGCCTCGCTAACAGAAGCCTCGCTAACAGTAGCCTCGCTAACAGTAGTCTCGCTAACAGTAGCCTCGCTAACAATTGCCTCACCAACAGTAGCCTCGCTAACAATTGCCTCACCAACAGTAGCCTAGCTAACAGTAACCTCGATAACAGTAGCCTCGCTAACAGTAGCCTCGCAAACAGAAGCCTCGGTAACAGAAGCCTCGCTACCAGTAGCCTCGCTACCAGTAGCCTCGCTACGTACCAGTAGCCTCGCTAACAGCAGCCTCGATAACAGAAGCCTGGCTAACAGTAGCCTCGATAACAATAGCTTCGCTAACAGTAGCCTCGATAACAGTAGCCTCGATAACAGTAGCCTCGATAACAATTGCCTCGCTAACAGTAGTCTCACAAAGAGTAGCCTCGCTAACAGTAGCCTCGATAACAGTAGCCTCGCTAACAGTAGCCTCGATAACAGAAGCCTCGCTAACGGTAGCCTCGTTAAAAGTAGCCTCGATAACAGTAGCCTCACTAACAGTAGCCTCGCTAACAGTAGCCTCGCTAACAGTAGCCTCGATAACAGTAGCCTCGCTAACAGTAGCCTCGATAACAGAAGCCTCGCTAACAGTAGTCTCGCAACAGTATCCTCGCTAACAGTACCCTCGCTAACAGAAGCCTCGCTAACAGAAGCCTCGCTAACAGTAGCGTCGCTAACAGTAGCCTCAATAACAGAAGCCTCGCTAACAGTAGCCTCACTAAGAGTAGCCTCGATAACAGTAGCCTCGCTAACATAGCCTCGCTAACAGAAGCCTCGCTAACAGTAACCTCTCTAACAGTAGCCTCGCTAACAGTAGCCTCGCTAGCAGTAGCCTCGCTACCGGTAGCCTCCATAACAGTAGCCTCGCTAGCAGAAGCCTCGCTAACAGTAGCCTCGCTAACAGAAGCCTCGCTAACAGTAGCCTCGCTAGCAAGTAGCCTCGCTAACAGTAGCCTCGCTAACAGTAACCATCCTAACAGAAGCCTCGCTAATAGTAGCCTCGCTAACAGAAGCCTCGCTAACAGTAGCCTCGCTAACAAGTAGCCTCGCTAACAGAAGCCTCGATAAGAGTAGCCTCAATAACAGTAGCCACGATAACAGTATCCTCGAAAACAAAAGTCACGAAAACAGTAGTCACGATAACAGTAGCCACGATAACAGTAGTCACGACAACAGTAGCCACGAAAGCAGTAGCAACGATAACAGTAGCCACGATAACAGTAGTCACGACAGCAGTAGGCACGATAACAGTATCCACGATAACAGTAGCCACGATAACAGTAGCCAGGATAACAGTAGTCACGACATCAGTAGTCACGATAATAGTAGCCACGACAACAGTAGTCACGACAACAGTAGCCACGATAACAGTAGTCAGGACAACAGTAGTCACGATAACAGTAGTCAGGACAACAGTAGCCACGATACAGTAGTCAGGACAACAGTAGCCACGACAACAGTAACCTCAATAACAGTAGCTATGACAACAGTAGCCACGACGACAAGAGTAGTCGCGATAACAGTAGTCACGACAACAGTAGCCACAATAACAGTAGTCACGACAACAGTAGTCACGATAACAGTAGTCACGATAACAGTAGTAACGATAACAGTAGTCACGATAACAATAGTCACGATAACAGTAGTCACGACAACAGTAGCCACGATAACAGTAGTCACGACAACAGTAGTCACGATAACAGTAGTCACGATAACAGTAGTAACGATAACAGTAGTCACGATAACAATAGCCACGATAACAGTAGCCACGATAACAGTAGTCACGATAACCGTAGTCACGACAACAGTAGCCACGATAACAGTAGCCACGATAACTGTAGTCACGACAATGGTAGCCTCGATAACAGTAGTCACGATAACAGTAGTCACGACAACAGTAGGCTCGATAACAATAGTTTCGCTAACAATAGCCTCGCTAACAGTAGCCTCGCTAACAGTAGCCTCGCTAACAATTGCCTCGCTAACAGTAGCCTCGCTAACAGTAGCCTCGCTAACCGTAGCCTCGCTAACAATTGCCTCGCTAACAGTAGCCTCGCTAACAGTAGCCTCACTAACAGTAGCCTTGCTAACAATAGCCTCGCTAACAGTAGCCTCGCTAACAGTAGCCTCGCTAACAGTAGCCTCGCTAACAGTAGCCTCGCTAACAGTAGCCTCGCTAACAGTAGCCTTGCTAACAATAGCCTCGCTAACAGTAGCCTCGCTAACAGTAGCCTCGCTAACAGTAGCCTCGCTAACAGTAGCCTCGATAGCAGTAGCCTCGATAACAGTAGCCTCGCTAACAGTAGCCTCGCTAACAGTAGCCTCGCTAACAGTAGCCTCGCTAACAGTAGCCTTGCTAACAATAGCCTCGCTAACAGTAGCCTCGCTAACAGTAGCCTCGCTAACAGTAGCCTCGCTAACAGTAGCCTCGATAGCAGTAGCCTCGATAACAGTAGCCTCGCTAACAGTAGCCTCGCTAAAAGTAGCCTCGCTAACAGTAACCTCGCTAACAGAAGTCTCGCTAACAGTAGCCTCGCTAACAGAAGCCTCGCTAACAGTAGCCTCGCTAACAGTAGCCTCGCTAACAATTGCCTCGCTAACAGTAGCCTCGCTAACAGTAGCCTCACTAACAGTAGCCTTGCTAACAATAGCCTCGCTAACAGTAGCCTCGCTAACAGAAGCCTCGCTAACAGTAGCCTCGCTAACAGTAGCCTCGCTAACAGTAGCCTTGCTAACAATAGCTTCGCTAACAATTGCCTCACCAACAGTAGCCTCGCTAACAGTAACCTCGATAACAGTAGCCTCGATAACAGTAGCCGCGATAACATTTGCCTCGCTAACAGTAGTCCCACAAAGAGTAGCCTCGCTAACAGTAGCCTCGCAAACAGTAGCCTCAGTAACAGAAGCCTCGCTATCAGTAGCCTCACTAACAGTAGCCTCAATAACAGTAGCCTCGCTAACAGTAGCCTCGATAACAGTAGCCTCGCTAACAGTAGCCTCGCTAGCACACGGATCGCTAATAGTAGCCTCTCTAACAGTAGCCTCGCTAACAGTAGCCTCGCTAGCAGTAGCCTCGCTAACAGTAGCCTCGATAACAGTAGCCTCGCTAACAGTAGCCTCGCTAACAGAAGCCTCGCTAACAGTAGCCTCGCTAACAGAAGCCTCGCTAACAGTAGCCTCGCTAACAGAAGCCTCGCTAACAGTAGCCTCGCTGGCAGAAGCCTCGCTAACAGTAGCCTCGCGAACAGAAGCCTCGCTAACAGTAGCCTCGCTAGCAAGTAGCCTCGCTAACAGTAGCCTCGCTAACAGTAGCCTCGCTAGCAGTTACCTTGCTAACAGAAGCCTCGCTAATAGTAGCCTCGCTAACAGAAGCCTCGCTAACAGTAGCCTCGCTAACAAGAAGCCTCGCTAACAGAAGCCTCGATAAGAGTAGCCTCAATAACAGTAGCCAGGACAACAGTAGCCACGACAACAGTAGCCACGATAACAGTAGCCTCGAAATCAAAAGTCACGATACCAGTAGTCACGATAACAGTAGCCACGATAACAGTAGTCACGACAACAGTAGCTACGAAAGCAGTAGCAACGATAACAGTAGCCACGATAACAGTAGTCACGACAGCAGTAGGCACGATAACAGAAGCCACGATAACAGTAGCCACGATAAAAGTATCCAGGATAACAGTAGTCACGACAGCAGTAGCCACGATAACAGTAGTCACGACAGCAGTAGCCACGATAACAGTAGCCACGACAACAGTAGTCACGACAACAGTAGTCACGATAACAGTAGACATGATATCAGTAGCCTCGAAAACAGTAGCCACGATAACAGTAGTCAGGACAACAGTAGTCACGATAACAGTAGTCAGGACAACAGTAGCCACGATACAGTAGTCAGGACAACAGTAGCCACGATACAGTAGTCAGGACCACAGTAGCCACGACAACAGTAGATACGATAACAGTAGTCAGGACAACAGTAGCTACGATAACAGTAGCCACGATTAAAGTAGTCACGACAACAGTAGCCACGACAACAGTAGTCACGACAACAGTAACCACGATAACAGTAGCAATGACAACAGTAGCCACGACAAAAGTAGTCGCGATAACAGTAGTCACGACAACAGTAGCCACGATAACAGTAGCCAAGACAACAGTAGCCACGATAATAGTAGCCGCGATAACAGTAGTCACGATAACGGTAGCCTCTCTAACAGTAGCCTCGCTAACAGTAGCCTCGCAAGCAGTAGCCTCGCTAACAGTAGCCTCGCTAAAAGTAGCCTCGCTAACAGTAACCTCGCTAACAGAAGTCTCGCTAACAGTAGCCTCGCTAACAGAAGCCTCGCTAACAGTAGCCTCGCTAACAGTAGTCTCGCTAACAGTAGCCTCGCTAACAATTGCCTCTCCAACAGTAGCCTCGCTAACAGTAACCTCGATAACAGTAGCCTCGCTAACAGTAGCCTCGCAAACAGAAGCCTCGCTAACAGAAGCCTCGCTAACAGTAGCCTCGCTAACAGTAGCCTCGCTAACAATAGCCTCGCTAACAGAAGCCTCGATAACAGTAGCCTTGGTAACAGAAGCCTCGATAACAGAAGCCTCGCTATCAGTAGCCTCGCTACCAGTAGCCTCGCTACCAGTAGCCTCGCTAACAGCAGCCTCGATAACAGAAGCCTGGCTAACAGTAGCCTCGATAACAATAGCTTCGCAAACAGTAGCCTCGATAACAGTAGCCTCGATAACAGTAGCCTCGATAACAATTGCCTCGCTAACAGTAGTTTCACAAAGAGTAGCCTCGCTAACAGTAGCCTCGATAACAGTAGCCTCGCTAACAGTAGCCTCGCTAACAGTAGCCTCGCTAACAGTAGCCTAGATAACAGTAGCCTCGCTAACAGTAGCCTCGATAACAGAAGCCTCGCTAACAGTAGTCTCGCAACAGTGTCCTCGCTAACAGTACCCTCGCTAACAGAAGCCTCGCTAACAGAAGCCTCGCTAACAGTAGCGTCGCTAACAGTAGCCTCAATAACAGAAGCCTCGCTAACAGTAGCCTCACTAAGAGTAGCCTCGATAACAGTAGCCTCGCTAACATAGCCTCGCTAACAGAAGCCTCGCTAACAGTATCCTCGCTAGCAGTAGCCTCGCTACCAGTAGCCTCCATAGCAGTAGCCTCGCTAGCAGAAGCCTCGCTAACAGTAGCCTCGCTAACAGAAGCCTCGCTAACAGTAGCCTCGCTAGCAAGTAGCCTCGCTAACAGTAGCCTCGCTAACAGTAACCTTCCTAACAGAAGCCTCGCTAATAGTAGCCTCGCTAACAGAAGCCTCGCTAACAGTAGCCTCGCTAACAAGTAGCCTCGCTAACAGAAGCCTCGATAAGAGTAGCCTCAATAACAGTAGCCACGATAACAGTAGCCTCGAAAACAAAAGTCCCGAAAACAGTAGTCACGATAACAGTAGCCACGATAACAGTAGTCACGACAACAGTAGCCACGAAAGCAGTAGCAACGATAACAGTAGCCACGATAACAGTAGTCACGACAGCAGTAGGCACGATAGCAGTATCCACGATAACAGTAGCCACGATAACAGTAGCCAGGATAACAGTAGTCACGACATCAGTAGCCACGATAACAGTAGCCACGACAACAGTTGTCACGACAACAGTAGCCACGATAACAGTAGTTAGGACAACAGTAGTCACGATAACAGTAGTCAGGACAACAGTAGCCACGATACAGTAGTCAGGACAACAGTAGCCACGACAACAGTAGATACGATAACAGTAGTCAGGACAACAGTAGCTACGATAACAGTAGCCACGATTACAGTTGTCACAACAACAGTAGCCACGACAACAGTAGTCACGACAACAGTAACCACTATAACAGTAGCTATGACAACAGTAGCCACGACAAGAGTAGTCGCGATAACAGTAGTCACGACAACAGTAGCAACGATAACAGTAGCCAAGACAACAGTAGCCACGATAATAGTAGCCGCGATAACAGTAGTCACGACAACGGTAGCCACTATAACAGCAGCCGCGATAACAGTAGTCACGACAACAGTAGCCACGATAACAGTATCCGCGATAACAGTAGTAACGGCAACAGTAGCGACAATAACAGTAGCAACGACAACAGTAGTCAAGACAACAGTAGCCACGACAACAGTAGTCACGACAACAGTAGCCACGACAACAGCAGTCACGACAACAGTAGCCTCGATAACAGTAGTCATAATAACAGTAGCCACGACAACAGCAGCCACAATAACAGTAGTCACGATAACAGTAGTCACGATAACAGTAGTCACGACAACAGTAGCCACGATAACAGTAGTCACGATAACAGTAGTCACGACAACAGCAGCCACGATAACAATAGTCACGATAACAGTATTCACGATAACAATAGCCACGATAACAGTAGCCACGATAACTGTTGTCACGACCACAGTAGCCTCGCTAACAGTAACCTCGCTAACATTAGCCTCGATACAATAGCCTCGCTAACAGTAGCCACGATAACAGTAGTCACGAAAACAGTAGTCACGACAACCGTAGCCTCGCTAACAGTAGCCTCGTTAACAGTAGCCTCGCTAACAGTAGCCTCGCTAACAGTAACCTCGCTAACAGTAGCCTCGATACAATAGCCTCGCTAACAGTAGCCTCGCTAACAGTAGCCTCGCTAACAATTGCCTCGCTAACAGTAGCCTCGCTAACAGTAACCTCGCTAACAGTAGCCTCGCTAACAATTGCCTCGCTAACAGTAGCCTCGCTAACAGTAGCCTCGCTAACAGTAGCCTTGCTAACAATAGCCTCGCTAACAGTAGCCTCGCTAACAGTAGCCTCGCTAACAGTAGCCTCGCTATCAGTAGCCTCGATAACAGTAGCCTCGAAAACAGTAGCCTCGCTAACAGTAGCCTCGCTAAAAGTAGCCTCGCAAACAGTAACCTCGCTAACAGTAGCCTCGATAGCAGTAGCCTCGCTAACAGTAGCCTCGCTAACAGTAGCCCCGCTAACAGAAGCCTCGCTAACAGTAGCCTCGCTAACAAGTAGCCTCGCTAACAGAAGTCTCGCTAACAGTAGCCTCGGTAACAGAAGCCTCGCTAACAGTAGCCTCGCTAACAGTAGTCTCGCTAACAGTAGCCTCGGTAACAATTGCCTCACCAACAGTAGACTCGCTAACAGTAACCTCGATAACAGTAGCCTCGCTAACAGTAGCCTCGCAAACAGAAGCCTCGCTAACAGAAGCCTCGATAACAGTAGCCTCGATAATAGTAGCCTTGATAACAGAAGCCTCGCTAACAGTAGCCTCGCTACCAGTAGCCTCGCTACCAGTAGCCTCGCTAACAGTAGCCTCGCTAACAGCAGCCTCGATAACAGAAGCCTCGCTAACAGTAGCCTCGATAACAGAAGCCTCGCCAACAGAAGCCTCGATAACAGAAGCCTCGATAACAGTAGCCTCGCTCACAGCAGCCTCGATAACAGTGGGCTCGCCAACAGTAGCCTCGGTAACAGAAGCCTCGCTAACAGTAGCCTCGCTAACAGTAGCCTCGCAAACAGTTACCTCGCTGACAGAAGCCTCGTTAACAGAAGCCTTGCTACCAGTAGCTTCGCTAACAGTAGCCTTGCTAACAGTAGCCTTGCTAACAGTAGCCTCGATAACAGAAACCTCGCTAACAGAAGCCTCGCTTACAGTAGCCTCGCTAACAGTAGCCTCGCTAACAGTTACCTCGCTAACAGAAGCCTCGTTAACAGAAGCCTTGCTACCAGTAGCCTCGCTAACAGTAGCCTCGCTAAAAGAAGCCTCGCTAACAGTAGCCTCATAATAGAAGCCTCGCTAACAGAAGCCTTGCTAACAGTAGCCTCGCTAGCAAGTAGCCTCGCTAACAGTAGCCTAGCTAACAGTAGCCTCGCTAACAGTAACCTCGCTAACAGTAGCCTTGCTAACAATAGCCTCGCTAACAGTAGCCTCGTTAAAGTAGCCTCGCTAACAGTAGCCTCGCTAACAGTAGCCTCGATAACAGAAGCCTCGCTAACAGAAGCCTCGCTAACAGTAGCCTCGCTTGCTAATAGCCTCGCTAACAGTAGCCTCGCTAACAGAAGCCTCGCTAACAGTAGCCTCGCTAACAGAAGCCTCGTTAACAGTAGCCTCGCTAACAGAAGCCTCGCTAGCAAGTAGCCTCGCTAACAGTAGCCTCGCAAACAGTTACCTCGCTAACAGAAGCCTTGTTAACAGAAGCCTTCCTACCAGTAGCCTCGCTAACAGTAGCCTCGCTAACAGTAGCCTCGCTAACAGTAGCCTCATAACAGAAGCCTCGCTAACAGAAGCCTCATAACAGAAGCCTCGCTAACAGAAGCCTCGCTAACAGTAGTCTCACTAGCAAGTAGCCTCGCTAACAGTAGCCTCGCTAACAGTAGCCTCGCTAACAGTAACCTCGCTAACAGTAGCCTTGCTAACAGTAGCCTCGATAACAGAAGCCTCGCTAACAGAAGCCTCGCTAACAGTAGCCTCGCTAGCAAGTAGCCTCGCTAGCAAATAGCCTCGCTAACAGTAGCCTCGCTAACAGTAGCCTCGCTAACAAGTAGCCTCTCTAACAGAAGTCTCGCTAACAGTAGCCTCGGTAACAGAAGCCTCGCTAACAGTAGCCTCGCTAACAGTAGTCTCGCTAACAGTAGCCTCGGTAACAATTGCCTCACCAACAGTAGACTCGCTAACAGTAACCTCGATAACAGTAGCCTCGCTAACAGTAGCCTCGCAAACAGAAGCCTCGCTAGCAGAATCCTCGCTAACAGTAGCCTCGCTAACAGTAGCCTCGCTAACAATAGCCTCGCTAACAGAAGCCTCGCTAACAGTAGCCTCGCTAACAGTAGCCTCGATAACAGTAGCCTCGATAATAGTAGCCTTGATAACAGAAGCCTCGCTAACAGTAGCCTCGCTACCAGTAGCCTCGCTACCAGTAGCCTCGCTAACAGTAGCCTCGCTAATAGCAGCCTCGATAACAGAAGCCTCGCTAACAGTAGCCTCGATAACAGAAGCCTCGCCAACAGAAGCCTCGATAACAGAAGCCTCGCTAACAGTAGCCTCGCTAACAGCAGCCTCGATAACAGTGGGCTCGCCAACAGTAGCCTCGGTAACAGAAGCCTCGCTAACAGTAGCCTCGCTAACAGTAGCCTCGCAAACAGTTACCTCGCTGACAGAAGCCTCGTTAACAGAAGCCTTGCTACCAGTAGCCTCGCTAACAGTAGCCTTGCTAACAGTAGCCTTGCTAACAGTAGCCTCGATAACAGAAGCCTCGCTAACAGAAGCCTCGCTTACAGTAGCCTCGCTAACAGTAGCCTCGCTAACAGTTACCTCGCTAACAGAAGCCTCGTTAACAGAAGCCTTGCTACCAGTAGCCTCGCTAACAGTAGCCTCGCTAAAAGAAGCCTCGCTAACAGTAGCCTCATAACAGAAGCCTCGCTAACAGAAGCCTCGCTAACAGTAGCCTCGCTAGCAAGTAGCCTCGCTAACAGTAGCCTCGCTAACAGTAACCTCGCTAACAGTAGCCTTGCTAACAATAGCCTCGCTAACAGTAGCCTCGCTAACACGTAGCCTCGCTAACAGTAGCCTCGCTAACAGTAGCCTCGATAACAGAAGCCTCGCCTACAGAAGCCTCGCTAACAGTAGCCTCGCTTGCAAATAGCCTCGCTAACAGTAGCCTCGCTAACAGAAGCCTCGCTAACAGTAGCCTCGCTAACAGAAGCCTCGTTAACAGTAGCCTCGCTAACAGAAGCCTCTCTAGCATGTAGCCTCGCTAACAGTAGCCTCGCAAACAGTTACCTCGCTAACAGAAGCCTTGTTAACAGAAGCCTTCCTACCAGTAGCCTCGCTAACAGTAGCCTCGCTAACAGTAGCCTCGCTAACAGTAGCCTCATAACAGAAGCCTCGCTAACAGAAGCCTCATAACAGAAGCCTCGCTAACAGAAGCCTCGCTAACAGTAGTCTCACTAGCAAGTAGCCTCGCTAACAGTAGCCTCGCTAACAGTAGCCTCGCTAACAGTAACCTCGCTAACAGTAGCCTTGCTAACAGTAGCCTCGATAACAGAAGCCTCGCTAACAGAAGCCTCGCTAACAGTAGCCTCGCTAGCAAGTAGCCTCGCTAGCAAATAGCCTCGCTAACAGTAGCCTCGCTAACAGAACCCTCGCTAACAGTAGCCTCGCTAACAGAAGCCTCGCTAACAGTAGCCTCGCTAACAGAAGCCTCGCTAGCAAGTAGCCTCGCTAACAGTAGCCTCGCTAACAGTAGCCTAGCTAACAGAAGCCTAGCTAACATTAGCCTCGCTAACAGAAGCCTTGCTAACAGTAGCCTCGCTAACAAGTAGCCTCACTAAGAGAAGCCTCGCTAACAGTAGCCTCAATAACAGTAGCCACGATAACAGTAGCCTCGACAACAGTAGCCACGACAACAGCCGCCACGATAACAGTAGCCTCGATAACAATAGGCTCGCTAACAGTAGCCTCGCGAACAGTAGCCTCGCTAACAGTAGCCTCGGTAACAGTAGCCTCGCTAACAGTTACCTCGCTAACAGAAGCCTTGTTAACAGAAGCCTTCCTACCAGTAGCCTCGCTAACAGTAGCCTCGCTAACAGTAGCCTCGCTAACAGTAGCCTCATAACAGAAGCCTCGCTAACAGAAGCCTCATAACAGAAGCCTCGCTAACAGAAGCCTCGCTAACAGTAGTCTGACTAGCAAGTAGCCTCGCTAACCGTAGCCTCGCTAACAGTAGCCTCGCTAACAGTAACCTCGCTAACAGTAGCCTTGCTAACAGTAGCCTCGATAACAGAAGCCTCGCTAACAGAAGCCTCGCTAACAGTAGCCTCGCTAGCAAGTAGCCTCGCTAGCAAATAGCCTCGCTAACAGTAGCCTCGCTAACAGAACCCTCGCTAACAGTAGCCTCGCTAACAGAAGCCTCGCTAACAGTATCCTCGCTAACAGAAGCCTCGCTAGCAAGTAGCCTCGCTAACAGTAGCCTCGCTAACAGTAGCCTAGCTAACAGAAGCCTAGCTAACATTAGCCTCGCTAACAGAAGCCTCGCTAACAGTAGCCTCGCTAACAAGTAGCCTCACTAACAGAAGCCTCGCTAACAGTAGCCTCAATAACTGTAGCCACGATAACAGTAGCCTCGACAACAGTAGCCACGACAACAGCAGCCACGATAACAGTAGTCACGATAACAGTAGTCACGATAACAGTAGTCACGACAACAGTAGCCACGATAACAGTAGTCACGATAACAGTAGTAACGAGAACAGTAGTCACGATAACAGTAGTCACGATAACAGTTGTCCTGACAACAGTAATCACGACAACAGCAGCCACGATAACAGTAGCTACGATAACAGTAGTCACGACAACAGTAGCCTCGCTAACAGTAGCCTTGCTAACAGTAGCCTCGATAACAGTAGCCTCGCTAACAGAAGCCTCGCTAACAGTAGCCTCGCTAACAGTAGCCTCGCTAACAGTAGCCTCGCTAACAATTGCTTCACTAACAGTAGCCTCGCTAACAGTAGCCTCGATAATAGTAGCATCGCTAACAGTAGCCTCGCAAACAGAAGATTCGCTAACAGTTGCCTTGATAACAGCAGCCTCGATAACAATAGGCTCGCTAACAGTAGCTTTGCAAACAGTAGCCTCGCTAACAGCAGCCTCGATAACAGTAGCCTCGCTAACAGTAGCCTCGATAACAGTAGCCTCGCTAACAGTACCCTCGCTAACAGAAGCCTCGCTAACAGAAGCTTTGCTAACAGTAGCCTCGCTAACAGTAGCCTCGCTAACAGTAGCCTCGCTAGCAGTACCCTTGCTAACAGAAGCTTTGATAACAGTAGCCTTGCTAACAGTAGCCTCGCTAACAGTAGCCTCGATAAGAGATGCTTAGCTAACAGTAGCCTCAATAACAGTAGCCACGACAACAGTAGCCTCGACAACAGTAGCCACGATAACAGTAGCAACGATAGCAGTAGCCACGATAACAGTAGTCACGACAACAGAAGCCACGATAACAGTAGCCACGATAACAGTAGTCACGACAACAGTAGCCACGATAACAGTAGCCACGATAACAGTAGTCACGACAACAGTAACCACGACAACAGTAGTCACGATAACAGTAGTCACGATGACAGTAGCCTCGCTAACAGTAGCCTCGCTAACAAGTAGCCTCGCTAACAGTATCCTCGCTAACAGTAGCCTCGATAACAGAAGCCTCGCTAACAGAAGCCTCGCTAACAGTAGCCTCGCTAGCAAATAGCCTCGCTAACAGTAGCCTCGCTAACTGAAGCCTCGTTAACAGTAGCCTCGCTAACGGAAGCCTCGCTAGCAGTAGCCTCGCTAACAGAACCCTCGATAACAGTAGCCTCGCTAACAGAACCCTCGATAACAGTAGCCTCGCTAACAGAAGCCTCGCTAACAGTAGCCTCGCTAACAGAAGCCTCGGTAGCAAGTAGCCTCGCTTACAGTAGCCTCGCTAACAGTAGGCTAGCTAACAGAAGCCTCGCTAACAGTAGCCTTAATAACAGTAGCCACGATAACAGTAGCCTCGACAACAGTAGCCACGACAACAGCACCCACGATAACAGTAGTCACGATAACAGTAGTCACGATAACAGTAGTTACGACAACAGTAGCCACGATAACAGTAGTCACGACAACAGTAGTCACGATGACAGTTGTCACGAGAACAGTAGTCACGATAACAGTAGTCACGATAACAGTAGTCCCGACAACAGTAGTCACGACAACAGCAGCCACGATAACCGTAGCTACGATAACAGTAGTCACGATAACAGTAACCGCGCTAACAGAAGCCTCGCTAACAGTAGCCTTGCTAACAGTAGCCTCGATAACAGTAGCCTCGCTAACAATTGCCTCACTAACAGTAGCCTCGCTAACAGTAGCCTCGATAACAGTAGCCTCGCTAACAGTAGCCTCGCAAACAGAAGATTCGCTAACAGTAGCCTCGATAACAGTAGCCTCGATAACAATAGGCTCGCTAACAGTAGCCTCGCAAACAGTAGCCTCGCTAACAGTAGCCTCAGTAACAGAAGCCTCGCTAACAGTAGCCTCGATAACAGAAGCCTCGCTATTAGTAGCCTCGCTAACATTACCCTCGCTAACAGAAGCCTCGCTAACAGAAGCTTTGCTTACAGTAGCCTCGCTAACAGTAGTCTCGCAACCAATAGCCTCGATAACAGAAGCCTCGCTAACAGAAGCTTTGCTAACAGTAGCCTCGCTAACAGTAGCCTCGCTAACAGAACCCTCGCTAACAGTAGCCTCGCTAACATTAGCCTCGCTAAAAGTAGCCTTGCTAACAGAAGCCTCGCTAGCAAGTAGCCTCGCTAACAGTAGCCTCGCTAACAGTAGCCTAGCTAACAGAAGCCTCGCTAACAGTAGCCTCGCTAACAGAAGCCTCGCTAACAGTAGCCTCGCTAACAAGTAGCCTCGCTAACAGAAGCCTCGTTATCAGTAGCCTCAATAACAGTAGCCACGATAACAGTAGCCTCGACAACAGTAGCCACGGCAACAGCAGCCACGATAACAGTAGTCACGATAACAGTAGTCACGATAACAGTAGTCACGACAACAGTAGCCACGATAACAGTATTCACTACAACAGCAGCCACGATAACAGTAGCTACGATAACAGTAGTCACGACAACAGTAGCCGCGCTAACAGAAGCCTCGCTAACAGTAGCCTCGCTAACAGTAGCCTCGCTAACAGGGTCCTCGCTAACAATTGCCTCACTAACAGTAGCCTCGCTAACAGTAACCTCGATAACAGTAGCCTCGCTAACAGTAGTCTCGCAAACAGAAGATTCGCTAACTGTAGCCTCGATAACAGTAGCCTCGATAACAATAGGCTCGCTAACAGTAGCCTCGCTAACAGTAGCCTCGCTAACAGTAGCTTCGCTAACAGTAGCCTCGATAACAGTGGGCTCGCTAACAGCAGCCTCGATAACAGAAGCCTCGCTATTAGTAGCCTCGCTAACAGTACCCTCGCTAACAGAAGCCTCGCTAACAGAAACTTTGCTAACAGTAGCCTCATTCTTATCATTGTCTATGTACCTGTCCTCACCCGTTCTAAGTTTCATCACCTGTTTCTTCACTGTTGTTTTCCCCCTGTGACAGTGGAGCAGCTTTGGTTCGGTCTTGGCTTTATTAGCTATATCATTTTCATACTGTCCCTGAGCTTCTCTTCTCACCCTGACATACTCGTTCCTGGTTCTCTGGTATCTTTCTCTCTTTTCTGGTGTTCTGTTATTTCGGAAGTTCCTCCACGCCCTTTTGTTCAGCTCCTTTGCTTCAATACTTACCCTATTAAACCATGGATTCTTATTTTGCTTTGCGGGTTTTTCCTGCCGGGCTGGGATAAACCTGTTTACTGCCTCCTGACAGTTTTGGGTGACATAATCTATCATGTCTTGTACGGTCTTAGTTCTGAGTTCTATTTCCAATGGAATATCCCTTAGGAAACTTCTCATCTCTTCATAATTCCCCTTTCGGTACGCCAGCCCTTTGTTTCCTGGTTCTTTTTTAGGGGGAAGATAAGTCCTAGCTTTACCAGGCACTTAAAGATCAATACACTGTGATCACTCATTCCCAAGGGGGCCTCCATCTTAACTTCCCTGTGTGTACTCACCTAATTGTACTTGCTTGCGGGGGTTGAGCTCTGGCTCTTTGGTCCCGCCTCTCAACCGTCAATCAACTGGTGTACAGATTCCTGAGCCTATTGGGCTCTATCATATCTACATTTGAAGCTGTGTATGGAGTCAGCCTCCACCACATCACTGCCTAATGCATTCCATTTACTAACTACTCTGACACTGAAAAAGTTCTTTCTAACGTCTCTGTGGCTCATTTGGGTACTCAGCTTCCACCTGTGTCCCCTTGTTCGCGTCCAACCAGTGTTGAATAGTTCATCCTTGTTTACCCGGTCGATTCCCCTGAGGATTTTGTAGGTTGTGATCATGTCCCCCCTTACTCTTCTGTCTTCCAGTGTCGTAAGGTGCATTTCCCGCAGCCTTTCCTCATAACTCATGCCTCTTAGTTCTGGGACTAGTCTAGTAGCATACCTTTGGACTTTTTCCAGCTTCGTCTTGTGCTTGACAAGGTACGGGCTCCATGCTGGGGCCGCATACTCCAGGATTGGTCTTACATATGTGGTGTACAAGATTCTGAATTATTCCTTACACAGGTTCCTGAACGCCGTTCTGATGTTAGCCAGCCTCGCATATGCCGCAGACGTTATTCTCTTTATGTGGGCTTCAGGAGACAGGTCTGGTGTGATATCAACTCCTAGATCTTTCTCTCTGTCTGTTTCATTAAGTACTTCATCTCCTATTCTGTATCCTGTGCCTGGCCTCCTGTTTCCACTGCCTAGTTTCATTACTTTGCATTTACTCGGGTTAAACTTCAACAGCCATTTGTTGGACCATTCACTCAGTCTATCCAGATCATCTTGTAGCCTCCTACTATCATCCTCTGTTTCAATCCTCCTCATAATTTTTGCATCGTCGGCAAACATTGAGAGGAACGAATCTATACCCTCTGGGAGATCATTTACATATACCAGAAACAGTATAGGTCCAAGGACTGACCCCTGCGGGACTCCACTTGTGACGTCTCGCCAATCTGAGACCTCACCCCTCACACAGACTCGTTGTCTCCTGTTGCTTAGGTACTCCTCTATCCACCGGAGTACCTTCCCTCTCACTCCAGCCTGCATCTCCAACTTTCGCACTAGCCTCTTGTGTGGCACTGTATCAAAGGCTTTCTGACAATCCAAAAATATGCAGTCTGCCCACCCTTCTCTTTCTTGCCTTATTTTTGTTGCCTGGTCGTAGAATTCAAGTAACCCTGTGAGGCAGGACCTGCCATCCCTGAACCCGTGTTGATGCTGTGTTACAAAGTTCCTTCGCTCCAGATGCTCCACTAGTTTTTTTCGCACAATCTTCTCCATCAGCTTGCATGGTATGCAGGTTAGGGACACTGGCCTGTAGTTCAGTGCCTCCTGTCTATCCCCTTTCTTGTATATCGGGACTACGTTAGCTGCTTTCCAAATATCTGGCAGTTCCCCTGTTGCCAGTGATTTGTTATACACTATGGAGAGTGGTAGGCTCAGTTCTCTTGCTCCTTCCTTTAGAACCCAAGGGGAGATTCCATCTGGGCCTATTGCCTTCGTCACGTCCAACTCTAGTAAACACTTCCTTACTTCCCCACTGGTAATCTCAAACTCTTCCAGTGGTTCCTGGTTAGCTATTCCCTCACTTACCTCTGGAATTTCTCCTTGCTCTAAGGTGAAGACCTCCTGGAATTTCTTATTCAATTCCTCACACACTTTCTTGTCATTTGTAGTGAATCCTTCCGCCCCTATCCTTAATCTCATAACCTGTTCCTTTACTGTTGTTTTTCTCCTAATGTGGCTATGCAACAATTTAGGCTGAGTCTTTGCCTTGCTTGCGATGTCATTTTCGTATTGTCTTTCTGCCTCTCTTCTCATCCTGACATATTCATTCCTGGCATTCTGGTATCTTTCTCTGCTCTCCAGTGTCCTGTTATTCCTATAGTTTCTCCATGCCCTTTTACTTTGCTGCTTAGCTAGCCTACATCTTTGATTAAACCATGGGTTTCTCATCTTCATTTCTCTGTTTTCCTTTTGGACTGGGACAAACTTGTTTGCTGCGTCCTTGCACTTCTGCGTGATGTAATCCATCATATCTTGGGCCGTCTTTCCCCTGAGTTCTGTTTCCCATGCTATATCTGTTAGGAATTTTCTTATCCCCTCATAGTTTCCCTTTCGGTATGCTAACCTTTTGGTTTCGGTATCCCTCCTCGAGTTCAATAACCCTTCTTCAATCAAGTACTCAAACACCAATACACTGTGGTCGCTCATTCCTACTGGGTCCTCAAAACCGATTTCTCATATGTCGGAGTCGTTCAGAGTGAAGACTAGGTCGAGTCTCGCTGGTTCGTCACTGCCTCTCATCCTTGTGGGTTCTCCGACATGCTGGGTTAAAAAGTTGCTTGTCACCACCTCCAATAGTTTGGCTCTCCACGCGGGTCTGTGTGTGTGTGTGTGTGTGTGTGTGTGTGTGTGTGTGTGTGTGTGTGTGTGTGTGTGTGTGTGTGTGTGTGTGTGTGTGTGTGTGTGTGTGTGTGTGTGTGTGTGTGCGTGTGTGTTTGTGTGTGTACTCACCTAGTTGTGCTTGCGGGGGTTGAGCTCTGGCTCTTTGGTCCCGCCTCTCAACCGTCAATCAACAGGTGTACAGGTTCCTGAGCCTATTGGGCTCTATCATATCTACACTTGAAACTGTGTATGGAGTCAGCCTCCACCACATTACTTCCTAATGCATTCCATTTGTCAACCACTCTGACACTAAAAAAGTTCTTTCAAATATTTCTGTAGCTCATTTGGGCACTCAGTTCCCACCTGTGACCCCCTAGTGTGTGTGCCCCTTGTGTTAAATAGCCTGTCTTTATCAACCCTGTCGATTCCCTTGAGAATCTTGAATGTGGTGATCATGTCTCCCCTAACTCTTCTGTCTTCCAACGAAGTGAGGTTTAATTCCCGTAGTCTCTCCTCGTAGCTCATACCTTTCAGCTCGGGTACTAGTCTGGTGGCAAACCTTTGAACCTTTTCCAGTTTAGTCTTATGCTTGACTAGATATGGATTCCATGCTGGAGCCGCATACTCCAGGATGGGTCTGACATATGTGGTATATAATGTTCTGAAAGATTCCTTACACAAGTTTCTAAAAGCCGTTCTTCTGTTAGCCAACCTGGCATATGCTGCTGATGTTATCCTCTTGATATGAGCTTCAGGGGACAGGTCTGGCGTGATATCAACCCCAGGTCTTTCTCTCTCTCTGACTCTTGAAGTATTTCATCTCCCAAATGATACCTTGTATCTGGTCTTCTGCTTCCTACCCCTATCTTCATTACGTTACATTTGCTTGGCTTAAACTCTAACAGTCATTTGTTCGACCATTCCTGCAGCTTGTCCAGGTCTTCTTGAAGCCTCAAGCTGTCCTCCTCAGTCTTAATCCTTCTCATAATTTTGGCGTCGTCAGCAAACATTGAGAGGAATGAGTCTAAACCTTCTAGGAGATCATTTACATATATCAGAAACAGGATAAGGTCCAAGCACAGAGCCCTGTGGGACTCCACTGATAACTTCACGCCATTCTGAGGTCTCACCACTCACTATAACTCTCTGCTTTCTATTGCTTAGGTACTTTATCCACTGGAGCGCCCTACCAGTTACTTCTGCCTGTTTCTCCAGCTTATGCATCAACCTTTTATGGGGTACTGTGTCAAAGGCTTTCCGACAGTCCAAAAAAATGCAGTCCGCCCATCCTTCTCTTTCTTGCTTAATCTGTGTCACCTGATCGTAGAATTCTATCAAGCCTGTAAGGCAAGATTTACCCTCCCTGAACCCATGTTGATGGGTTGTCACGAAGTCTCTTCTCTCCAGATGTGTTACTAGGTGTGGGAACCGACCTGTGAGATTTATATTTATTTAATTTATATGAATTTATATAGAATTTATATTTACATTAATTTATATACTTCGATAGCAATTTGTATAATGATAAGTGGACTGTATTTCTGCAATAATCTCATAATCTCACAAATCGATCCTCTACACATTAGGGGGGGTTTATATTAATTTAATTTATTTATATGCAGCCAATCAAACTACAGTAATAGACTACATACATTGAAGAGGTTCCTTATCTTATTGTACAGCAGGCCTTAGTACACCAGGTACAACCAGGATGTAGACACCACATTTTCCCTCTTTGAGGTAGCTTCCATCACCCTGGTAACTGATGCACAAAGCATGCTTCCTTGTCTTGACCTGTCAAAAGGGCGCTAACTGTGAAGCCAGATTCCTAATATATAACAAGCTATATCAGAGAAAACACTGTACATGGAACAATGAAGACCTGGCTTAATTACCTTTAGTATGAGGCTGCCTCGTGCTCTAACCGGTTCACCCTATATCCAGACATTAATGGCCATAAATGAAATATAAATGGGTTTCGGAAGAACACTTAACTTGAATTTGTTGACAGCGTGTTGAAGATGGTACACCTTTGGTTTCCAT
The DNA here is from genome assembly GCF_040958095.1 of Procambarus clarkii. Taxonomy (NCBI): domain Eukaryota; kingdom Metazoa; phylum Arthropoda; class Malacostraca; order Decapoda; family Cambaridae; genus Procambarus; species Procambarus clarkii. The sequence goes on from NC_091175.1 coordinate 42,980,001, forward strand.
AACACTACGTCCAAGTAAAATTAACAGGAGCCGTATTTGCTCCCGTGAGCCTCAGTGGTCTTAGTATAAACAATGGCTGCCCCTCCCTCACCCCTGACGCCTGGCTTACATTGTCCAGATGACAGAAAGTGATAGAAGGGTCACATTTACTCTACTTTAATATTGATAATTAAGTTAATTTATATGAAATGTTTTATGATGGTAAAGTCCAAAGACTAATGTATTTAAGAATAATTCCCAGCAGAATAGCTGGTGAATTTATAATAGTATGTGGTGATGATATCCCGTTTTCTATAGACGGTAATTCCACTACAGTTACATTTTCTATGGGTAACTTGTTTATACAATACAGCAATTATTATCTGTCTGTATGTTATATTAAATGGTGTCGGATTTTTCGACACTAGGTTTTTTCTCACAATCTTCTCCATCACCTTGCATGGCATACAAGTTAAGAACACTGGCCTGTAGTTCAATGCCTCTTGTCTGTCACCCTTTTTGTATATTGGTACTACATTAGCAGTCTTCCATATTTCTGGTAGGTCTCCCATTTCCAGTGACCTACTATACACTATGGAGAATGGCAAGCAAAGTGCTCCTGCACACTCTTTCAATACCCATGGTGAGATTCCATCCGGCCCAACAGCTTTTCTCACATCCAGCTCCAATAGGTGCTTCTTGACCTCATCTCTTGTAATTTCGAACCTTTCCAAGGCCACCTGGTTTGCTGCCACCTCTCCTTGCGCCATGACTTCTCCCTGTTCTATTGTAAAGACCTCCTGGAACCTTTTGTTGAGTTCTTCACACACCTCTTTGTCATTCTCTGTGTATCTGTCCTCGCCCACCCTAAGTTTCATCACCTGTTCCTTCACTGTTGTCTTCCTCCTGATGTGACAGTAGTAGCTTTGGTTTGGTCTTGGCTTTATTAGCTATATCATTTTCTTACCTTTTCTCAGCTGCTCTTCTCACACTAACATACTTGTTCTTGGTTCCAAAAATATGCAGTCTGCCCACCCTTCTCTTTCTTGCCTTATTTTTGTTGCCTGGTCGTAGAATTCAAGTAACCCTGTGAGGCAGGACCTGCCATCCCTGAATCCATGTTGATGCTGTGTTACAAAGTTCTTTCGCTCCAGGTGCTCCACTAGCTTTCTTCGCACAATCTTCTCCATCATCTTGCATAGTATGCAGGTTAGGGACACTGGCCTGTAATTCAGTGCCTCCTGTCAATCCACTTTCTTGTATATCGGGACTACGTTAGCTGCTTTCCAAATTTCTGGCAGTTCCCCTGTTGCCAGTGATTTGTTATACACCATGGAGAGCGGGAGGCACAGTTCTTCTGCTCCTTCCTTTAGTATCCAAGGGGAGATTCCATCTGGGCCTATAGCCTTTGTCACATCCAATTCTAGTAAACACTTCCTTACTTCCCCGCTGGTAATCTCAAACTCTTCCAGTGGTTCCTGGTTGGCTATTCCCTCTCTTATCTCTGGGATTTCTCCTTGCTCTAAGGTGAAGACCTCTTGGAATTTCTTATTCAGTTCCTCACACACTTCCTTGTCGTTTGTAGTGAATCCTTCTGCCCCTAACCTTAATTTCATAACCTGTTCCTTTACTGTTGTTTTTCTCCTGATGTGGCTATGCAACAATTTAGGCTAAGTCTTTGCCTTGCTTGCGATGTCATTTTCGTATTGTCTTTCTGCCTCTCTTCTCATCCTGACATATTCATTCCTGGCATTCTGGTATCTTTCTCTGCTCTCCAGTGTCCTGTTATTCCTATAGTTTCTCCATGCCCTTTTACTTTGCTGCTTAGCTAGCCTACATCTCTGATTAAACCATGGGTTTCTCATCTTCTTTTCACTGTTTTCCTTTTGGACTGGGACAAACTTGTTTGCTGCGTCCTTGCACTTCTGCGTGATGTAGTCCATCATATCTTGGGCCATCTTTTCCCTGAGCTCTGTTTCCCATACTATATCTGTTAGGAATTTTCTTATCTCCTCATAATTTCTCTTTCGGTATGCTAACCTTTTGGTTTCGGTATCCCTCCTCGAGTTCAATAACCCTTCTTCAATCAGGTACTCAAACACCAATACACTGTGGTCGCTCATTCCTCCTGTTGCCTCAAAACTGATTTCTCTTATGTCGGAGTCGTTCAGGGTGAAGACCAGGTCGAGTCTCGCTGGTTTGTCATTTCCTCTCATCCTTGTGGGTTCTCTGACATGCTGGGTTAAGAAGTTTCTAGTCGCCACCTCCAGTAGTTTGGCTCTCCACGTATCCTCGCCTCCATGCGGTTCCTTGTTCTCCCAATCAATCCTGCCGTGATTGTGTGAGTGTACTCATCTACTCACCTAATTGTGCTTGCGGGGTTTAAGCTTTGGCTCTTTGGTCCCGCCTCTCAACTGTCAATCAACTGGTGTACAGATTCCTGAGCCTACTGGGCTCTATCATATCTACACTTTAAATTGTGTATGGAGTCAGCCTCCACCACATCACTTCCTAGTGCATTCCATTTGTCAACCACTCTGACACTAAAAAAGTTCTTTCTAATACTTCTGTGGCTCATTTGGGCACTCAGTTTCCACCTGTGTCCCCTTGTGCCTAGTGTGTGCGTGTG
>NC_091175.1:42983108-43158108 GCF_040958095.1 Procambarus clarkii
GTGTTAGAGAGGGTAGTTGGGTAGTTAACTTCTTGGTGGAAAGAGTTGAAGTGATATTAATATTTGTAATACTGACAGGAATAGGTTTATTAAGGACAGCAGTACTAGGCCTAGTAAAGACAGTAGTAGGCCTAGTAAAGGCAGTAGTACCCCTAGTAAAGACTGCAGTAGGCCTAGTAAAGACTGTAGTAGGCCCTAGTAAAGACTGTAGTAGGCCTAGTAAAGACTGTAGTAGGCCCTAGTAAAGACTGTAGTAGGCCTAGTAAAGACTGTAGTAGGCCTAGTAAAGACTGTAGTAGGCCTAGTAAAGACTCTAGTAGGTCTAGTAAAGACTGGAGTAGGCCTAGTAAAGACTGAAGTAGGCCTAGTAAAGACTGTAGTAGGCCTAGTAAAGACTGCAGTAGGCCTAGTAAAGACTGTAGTAGGCCCTAGTAAAGACTGTAGTAGGCCTAGTAAAGACTGTAGTAGGCCTAGTAAAGACTGTAGTAGGCCTAGTAAAGACTCTAGTAGGTCTAGTAAAGACTGGAGTAGGCCTAGTAAAGACTGAAGTAGGCCTAGTAAAGACTGTAGTAGGCCTAGTAAAGACTGTAGTAGGTAGGCCTACTAAAGACTGTAGTAGGCCTAGTAAAGACTGTAGTAGGCCTAGTAAAGACTCTAGTAGGTCTAGTAAAGACTGGAGTACCCCTAGTAAAGACTGAAGTAGGCCTAGTAAAGACTGTAGTAGGGCTAGTAAAGACTGTAGTAGGGCTAGTAAAGACTGTAGTAGGGCTAGTAAAGACTGTAGTAGGCCTAGTAAAGACAGTAGTAGGCCTACTAAAGACTGTAGTAGGGCTAGTAAAGACTGTAGTAGGCCTAGTAAAGACTGTAGTAGGCCTAGTAAAGACTGTAGTAGGGCTAGTAAAGACTGTAGTAGGCCTAGTAAAGACTGTAGTAGGCCTAGTAAAGACTGTAGTAGGGCTAGTAAAGACTGTAGTAGGCCTAGTAAAGACTGTAGTAGGGCTAGTAAAGACTGTAGTAGGTCTAGTAAAGACTGTAGTAGGCCCTAGTAAAGACAGTAGTAGGCCTCTTGTAGGGGTCCAGAGGCCTCTTGTAGGGGTCCAGAGGCCTCTTGTAGGGGTCCAGAGGCCTCTTGTAGGGGTCCAGAGGCCTCTTGTAGGGGTCCAGAGACCTCTTGTAATTAAGGGTCCAGAGGCCTCTTGTAGAGGTCCAGAGGCCTCTTGTAGGGGTCCAGAGGCCTCTTGTAGGGGTCCAGAGGCCTCTTGTTGGGGTCCAGAGGCCTCTTGTAGGGGTCCAGAGGCCTCTTGTAGGGGTCCAGAGGCCTCTTGTAGGGGTCCAGAGGCCTCTTGTAGGGGTCCAGAGGCCTCTTGTAGGGGTCCAGAGGCCTCTTGTAGGGGTCCAGAGGCCTCTTGTAGGGGTCCAGAGACCTCTTGTAATTAAGGGTCCAGAGGCCTCTTGTAGAGGTCCAGAGGCCTCTTGTAGGGGTCCAGAGGCCTCTTGTAGGGGTCCAGAGGCCTCTTGTTGGGGTCCAGAGGCCTCTTGTAGGGGTCCAGAGGCCTCTTGTAGGGGTCCAGATGCCTCTTGCAGGGGTCCAGAGGCCTCTTGTAGGGGTCCCGAGGCCTCTTGTAGGGGTCCCGAGGCCTCTTGTAAGGGTCCAGAGGCCTCTTGTAGGGGTCCCGAGGCCTCTTGTAGGGGTCCAGAGGCCTCTTGTAGGGGTCCCGAGGCCTCTTGTAGGGGTCCAGAGGCCTCTTGTAGGGGTCCAGAGGCCTCTTGTAGGTGTCCCGAGGCCTCTTGTAGAGGTCCCGAGGCCTCTTGTAGGGGTCCCGAGGCCTCTTGTAGGGGTCCAGAGGCCTCTTCTGACCCCCATATAGAAACATTAGGGGGTGATGCCTCCACAGGAGCCTGATTGAGGGAGGCTAACGTGTGAAACAGTGACTTGGGAGCAATAATAGTGTCTACTACAGGTCTACTACTGGTCTACTACTAGTCCACTACTGGTCCACTGCTGGTCTACTACTGGTCCACTGCTGGTCTACTACTGGTCTACTACTGGTCTACTACTGGTCTACTACTGGTCTACTACTGGTCTACTACTAGTCTACTACTGGTCTACTACTGGTCTACTACTGGTCTACTACTGGTTCACTTCTGGTCTACTACTAGTCTACTACTGGTCCACTACTGGTCTACTACTGGTCTACTACTGGTCTACTACTAGTCTACTACTGGTCTACTACTGGTCTACTACTGGTCTACTACTGGTTCACTTCTGGTCTACTACTAGTCTACTACTGGTCTACTACTGGTCTACTACTGGTCTACTACTAGTCTACTACTGGTCCACTGCTGGTCTACTACTGGTCTACTACTGGTCTACTACTAGTCTACTACTGGTCTACTACTGGTCTACTACTGGTCTACTACTGGTTCACTTCTGGTCTACTACTAGTCTACTACTGGTCTACTACTGGTCTACTACTGGTCTACTACTGGTTCACTTCTGGTCTACTACTAGTCTACTACTGGTCCACTACTGGTCTACTACTGGTCTACTACTGGTTCACTTCTGGTCTACTACTAGTCTACTACTGGTCAACTACTGGTCTACTACTGGTCTACTACTGGTCCACTACTAGTCTACTACTAGTCTACTACTGGTCCACTACTGGTCTACTACTAGTCTACAACTGGTCCACTACTGGTCTACTACTGGTCTACTACTGGTCTACTACTAGTCTACTACTGGTCTACTACTGGTCCACTACTGGTCTACTGCTGATCTACTACTGGTCTACTACTAGTCTACTACTGGTCCACTACTAGTCTACTACTAGTCTACTACTGGTCTACTACTGGTCTACTACTAGTCTACTACTGGTCTACTACTGGTCCACTACTGGTCTACTACTGATCTACTACTGGTCTACTACTAGTCTACTACTAGTCTACTACTAGTCTACTACTGGTCTACTACTGGTCCACTACTGGTCCACTACTGGTCTACTACTGGTCTACTACTGGTCTACTACTGGTCCACTACTGGTCTACTACTGATCTACTACTGGTTTACTACTAGTCTACTACTGGTCTACTACTGGTCTACTACAGGTCTACTACTGGTCTACTACTGGTCTACTACTGGTCAATTACAGGTCTACTATTGGTCTACTACTGGTCTACTACTGGTTCACTTCTGGTCTACTACTGGTCTACTACTAGTCTACTACTGGTCTACTACTTGTCCACTACTGGTCTACTACTGATCTACTACTGGTCTACTACTAGTCTACTACTGGTCCACTACTAGTCTACGACTAGTCTACTACTGGTCCACTACTGGTCTACTACTGGTCTACTACTGGTCTACTACTGGTCTACTACTGGTCTACTACTCTTCTACTACAGGTCCACTACTGGTCCACTACTGGTCTACTACTGGTCCACTACTGGTCTACTACTGGTCTACTACTGGTCTACTACAGGCCTACCACTGGTCTACTACTGGTCTACTACTGGTCTACTACAGGTCCACTACTGGTCCAATACTGGTCTACTACTGGTCCAATACTGGTTTACTACAGGTCGACTACTGGTCTACTACTGGTCTACTACTGGTCTACTAATGGTCTACTACAGGTCCACTACTGGTCCACTACTGGTCTACTACAGGTCCAATACTGGTCTACTACTGGTCCACTACTGGTCTACTACTGGTCTACTACTGGTCTACTACTGGTCCACTACTGGTCTACTAAAGGTCTACTACTGGTCTACTACTGGTCCACTACCGGTCTACTACTGGTCTACTACTGGTCTACTACTGGTCTACTACTGGTCAATTACAGGTCTACTACTGGTCTACTACTGGTCTACTACTGGTCTACTACTGATCCACTACTGGTCTACTACTGGTCCACTACTGGTCTACTACTGGTCTACTACTGGTCTACTACTGGTCTACTACTGGTCCACTACTGGTCTACTACTGGTCCACTACTGGTCTACTACTGGTCTACTACTGGTCTACTACTGGTCCACTACTGGTCTACTACTGGTCTACTACTGGTCTACTACTGGTCCACTACTGGTCCAATACTGGTCTACTACTGGTCCAATACTGGTTTACTACAGGTCGACTACTGGTCTACTACTGGTCTACTACTGGTCTACTAATGGTCTACTACAGGTCCACTACTGGTCCACTACTGGTCTACTACAGGTCCAATACTGGTCTACTACTGGTCCACTACTGGTCTACTACTGGTCTACTACTGGTCTACTACTGGTCCACTACTGGTCTACTAAAGGTCTACTACTGGTCTACTACTGGTCCACTACCGGTCTACTACTGGTCTACTACTGGTCTACTACTGGTCTACTACTGGTCAATTACAGGTCTACTACTGGTCTACTACTGGTCTACTACTGGTCTACTACTGATCCACTACTGGTCTACTACTGGTCTACTACAGGTCTAATACTGGTCTACTACTGGTCTACTAATGGTCCACTACTGGTCTACTACAGGTCTACTACTGGTCTACTACTGGTCTACTACTGGTCTACTACTGGTCCACTACTGGTCTACTACTGGTCTACTACAGGTCTACTACTGGTCTACTAATGGTCTACTACAGGTCTACTACTGGTCGACTACTGGTCTTCTACTGGTCTACAACTGGTCTAATACTGGTCTACTACTGGTCTACTAATGGTCCACTACTGGTCTACTACTGGTCTACTACTGGTCCACTACTGGTCTAATACTGGTCTACTACTGGTCAACTACTGGTCTACTACTGGTCTACTACTGGTCTAGTACTGGTCCACTACTGGTCTACTACTGGTCTACTACTGGTCACTACAGGTCCACTATTGGTCTACTACTGGTCTACTACAGGTCCACTACTGGTCTACTACTGGTCTACTACTGACCCACTACTGGTCTACTACTGGTCCACTACTGGTCCACTACTGGTCTACTACAGGTCCATTACTGGTCCACTACTGGTCTACTACTGGTCCACTACTGGTCTACTACTGGTCCACTACTGGTCCACTACTGGTCTACTAATGGTCTACTACAGGTCCACTACTGGTCTACTACTGGTCTACTACTGGTCTACTACTGGTCCACTACTGGTCTACTACTGGTCCACTACTGGTCCACTACTGGTCTACTACTGGTCTACTACTGGTCCACTACTGGTCTACTACTGGTCCACTACTGGTCCACTACTGGTCTACTAATGGTCTACTACATTTCCACTACTGGTCTACTACTGGTCTACTACTGGTCTACTACTGGTCTACAACTGGTCTACTACTGGTCTACTACAGGTCCACTACTGGTCCACTACTGGTCTACTACTGGTCCACTACTGGTCTACTACTGGTCTACTACTGGTCCACTACTGGTCTACTACTGGTCCACTACTGGTCTACTACTGGTCTACAACTGGTCCACTACTGGTCTACTACTGGTCTACTACAGGTCCACTACTGGTTCACTACTGGTTTACTACTGGTCTACTACTGGTCTACTACTGGTCTACTACAGGTCTACCACTGGTGTACTACTGGTTTACTACTGGTCTACTACTGGTCTACTACAGGTCCACTACTGGTCCACTACTGGTCTACTACAGGTCCACTACTGGTCTACTACTGGTCCACTACTGGTCTACTACTGGTCTACTACTGGTCTACTACTGGTCTACTTCTGGTCTACTACTGGTCCACTACTAAACTACTACTGGTCCACTACTGGTCTACTACAGGTCTACTACTGGTCTACTACTGGTCTACTACTGGTCTACTTCTGGTCAACTACTGGTCCACTACTAGTCTACTACTGGTCCACTACTGGTCTACTACAGGTCCACTACTGGTCTACAACTGGTCCACTACTGGTCTACAACTGGTCCACTACTGGTCTACTACTGGTCTACTACTGGTCTACTACTGGTCTATTACTGGTCTACTACTGGTCTACTACTGGTCTACTACTGGTCTACTACTGGTCTACTACAGGTCTACTACTGGTCTACTACTGGTCACTACAGGTCCACTATTGGTCTACTACTGGTCTACTACAGGTCCACTACTGGTCTACTACTGGTCTACTACTGGTCCACTACTGGTCTACTACAAGTCCACTACTGGTCTACTACAGGTCCACTACTGGTCTACTACTGGTCTACTACTGGTCCACTACTGGTCTACTACAAGTCCACTACTGGTCTACTACTGGTCTACTACTGGTCTACTACTGGTCTACTTCAGGTCCACTACTGGTCTACTACAAGTCCACTACTGGTCTACTACAGGTCCACTACTGGTCTACTACTGGTCTACTACTGGTCTACTACTGGTCTACTTCAGGTCCACTACTGGTCTACTACAGGTCCACTACTGATCTACTACTGGTCTACTACTGGTCCACTACTGGTCTACTACTGGTCTACTACTGGTCTACTACTGGTCTACTACTGGTCTACTACTGGTCTACTACTGGTCTACTACTGGTCTACTACAAGTCCACTACTGGTCTACTACAGGTCCACTACTGGTCTACTACAAGTCCACTACTGGTCTACTACAAGTCCACTACTGGTCTACTACTGGTCTACTACTGGTCTACTACTGGTCTACTACAGGTCTACTACTGGTCTACTACTGGTCACTACAGGTCCACTATTGGTCTACTACTGGTCTACTACAGGTCCACTACTGGTCTACTACTGGTCTACTACTGGTCCACTACTGGTCTACTACTGGTCCACTACTGGTCCACTACTGGTCTACTACAGGTCCATTACTGGTCCACTACTGGTCTACTACTGGTCCACTACTGGTCTACTACTGGTCCACTACTGGTCCACTACTGGTCTACTAATGGTCTACTACAGGTCCACTACTGGTCTACTACTGGTCTACTACTGGTCTACTACTGGTCCACTACTGGTCTACTACTGGTCCACTACTGGTCCACTACTGGTCTACTACTGGTCTACTACTGGTCCACTACTGGTCTACTACTGGTCCACTACTGGTCTACTACTGGTCTACTAATGGTCTACTACAGGTCCACTACTGGTATACTACTGGTCTACTACTGGTCTACTACTGGTCTTCTACTCTTCTACTACAGGTCCACTACTGGTCCACTACTGGTCTACTACTGGTCCACTACTGGTCTACTACTGGTCTACTACTGGTCTACTACAGGCCTACCACTGGTCTACTACTGGTCTACTCCTGGTCTACTACTGGTCTACTACAGGTCCACTACTGGTCCACTACTGGTCTACTACAGGTCCAATACTGGTCTACTACTGGTCCACTACTGGTCTACTACTGGTCTACTACTGGTCTACTACTGGTCCACTACTGGTCTACTAAAGGTCTACTACTGGTCTACTACAGGTCCACTACTGGTCTACTGCAGTTCCACTACTAGTCCACTATTGGTCTACTACTGGTCTACTACTGGTCTACTACTGGTCCACTACCGGTCTACTACTGGTCTACTACTGGTCTACCACTGGTCTACTACTGGTCTACTACTGGTCTACTACTGGTCTACTTCTGGTCTACTACTGGTCCACTACTAGTCTACTACTGGTCCACTACTGGTCTACTACAGGTCTACTACTGGTCTACTACTGGTCTACTACTGGTCTACTTCTGGTCTACTACTGGTCCACTACTAGTCTACTACTGGTCTACTACTGGTCTACTACTGGTCCAATACTGGTCTACTACTGGTCCACTACTGGTCTACAACTGGTCCACTACTGGTCTTCAACTGGTCCACTACTGGTCTACTACTGGTCTACTACTGGTCTACTACTGGTCTATTACTGGTCTACTACTAGTCTACTACTGGTCTACTACTGGTCTACTACTGGTCCAATACTGGTCTACTACTGGTCTACTACTGGTCTACTACCTGTCTACTACTGGTCTACTACTGGTCTACTGCAGGTGTACTACTGGTCTACTACTGGTCTACTACTGGTCCACTACTGGTCTACTACTGGTCTACTACTGGTCTACTACTGGTCTACTACAGGTCCACTACTGGTCTACTACTAGTCTACTACTAGTCTACTACTGGTCTACTACTGGTCTACTACTGGTCTACTACTGGTCTACTACAAGTCCACTACTGGTTTACTACTGGTCTACTACTGGTCTACTACTGGTCTACTACAAGTCCACTACTGGTCTACTACAGGTCCACTACTGGTCTACTACAAGTCCATTACTGGTCTACTACAGGTCCACTACTGGTCTACTACTGGTCTACTACTGGTCTACTACAGGTCGACTACTGGTCTACTACTGGTCTACTACTGGTCTACTACTGGTCTACTACAGGTCTACTACTGGTCTACTACTGGTCTACTACAGATCTACTACTGGTCTACTACTGGTCTACTACTGGTCTACTACTGGTCTACTACAGGTCTACTACTGGTCTACTACAGGTCTACTACTGGTCTACTACAGGTCCACTACTGGTCTACTACTGGTCTACTACAGGTCTACTACTGGTCTACTACTGGTCTACTACTGGTCTACTACTGGTCTACTACTGGTCTACTACAGGTCTACTACTGGTCTACTACTGGTCTACTACAGGTCTACTACTGGTCTACTACTGGTCTACTACTGGTCTACTACTGGTCTACTACAGGTCTACTACAGCCTGTCTTGGTCAGCAGGTGAACTGTATCATGTTGTGAGGCGGAGGAGGAGGAGGGCTGGGTGAAGAGGAGGAGGGGTGGGTGAGGAGGAGGAGGGCGGGGTGTTGGTGACCCCAGACACCGTCCCCAGCACCCTCCTCCTCCTCCTGCTCTTGTACCTCATCACCTCTGGAGTCTTCAGTGGCATCCCTGGTCACATGCTTGGCAGCACTCAGGGTGCACGTTCGTATCCTCCTAATTGCTCCTAATGATTTTCTCTTCCAAACACGGTGTTGGTGTGATGTCTTGGGGCATCAGCAGAAACACTACATAAACACTACACACAGAACTCACAATAGCGTGATGCATCAAATGAACAAATCCACAAGGGCCGTGACGAGGGTTCGAACCTACGTCCGAGAGCATCCCAGACGCTGTCTTAATCGACTGAGCTACGACATGGTCAAAAGAATTGCAACCGGGAAATTGCAAAAAAATAAATTAAAATGATTTCCCGGTTGCAATTCTTTTGACCATGTCGTAGCTCAGTCGATTAAGACAGCGTCTGGGATCCTCTCGGACGTAGGTTCGAACCCTCGTCACGGCCCTCGTGGATTTGTTCACTAACTAAACGTATTAGTTATGTATTCAGTCACTTACGAGTAGAGTTGTGAATGTGAACTGCTAGATGGACGGATGCATCAGGTGTAAGGAAACGTCTACAAAGGCCTCGCGCTCACCCCAGGAAGCGAACTCTGCTCCATGAGGTTGGGAGCCGACTGGGTTAACTACCGCGCTCCACCATTCACTACCAACTACCAGTTACCTGGGAGTTAACCATCCACAAGATAACATAACAATTGCTGAGCGATAAATATATATATCCGTAGAGAGTAAGTCATTAATCACTGTCCAACACACGACTCAGCGCTCAGCGTCCAACACACGACTCAGCGCTCAGCGTCCAACACACGACTCAGCGCTCAGCATTAATCTCTGAGAGGAAAAATCTGTAAACTTTCTGCTAAAACTGACACAGAGAAACTTGATACTTTGGCGTAGAGTTTAGGGGGGGGAGCAGGGGAGGGTGAGGGGGGAGGGGAGAAGTTGTGGGAGGGGAGAGGAGAAGTAGTGGAAGGGGAGGGGAGAAGTAGTGGAAGGGGAGGGGAGAAGTAGTGGAAGGGGAGGGAAGAAGTAGTGGGAGGGGAGGGAAGAAGTAGTGGAAGGGGAGGGAAGAAGTAGTGGGAGGGGAGGGGAGAAGTAGTGGAAGGGGAGGGGAGAAGTAGTGGAAGGGGAGGGAAGAAGTAGTGGGAGGGGAGGGGAGAAGTAGTGGAAGGGGAGGGAAGAAGTAGTGGGAGGGGAGGGGAGAAGTAGTGGAAGGGGAGGGGAGAAGAAGTGTAAGGGTAGTGTACACGACAACTATGCCGTATACAAGCATAGTTGTAAATATGTGTGTGTGAACATGCATTGGTTCCGCCACTCAACTCGTACTCACCTGGTGTATAGGTTACCGAGCCTGTTTGGCTCTACCATATTTACATGTGTGTATGTATACTGTGTATGGCGTCAGCCTCCACCTCATCACTTCCTAATGCATTCCATCTGATAACTACTCTGACACTGAAAAAATCTTTCTAACGTCCCTGTGGCTCATTTGAGTCCTCAGTTTCCACCTGTGTCCCCTTGTTAGCGTCCCTCCCGTTTTAAACAGTTCATCTTTAACCTATCTATTCCCAAGAGAATTTCGTTCGTTGTAATTGTGTCTCCTTTAACTCTTGTCTTCCAGGGACGTTCACTTCCACTTCCTCGTAATCCGAACCTTGTTTTTCAGGACAAAACTATATTGTTCCAAACACTCGGGTCTGATAGGAAAGAAATTACTGACTCCCAACGACCTGAAAGCACCAGTATGAAAAGCTATAGTTTGTTCAAATCTGAAACCTATATATATGGGCAGCACAAAACGTCCACCAGACTGTGCGACACAGTGGTTGCCAGGATCAGGTTGGGTTACCGTTACCTGTGGCAGGTGGCTACAGGTGACGGGTCTCCCAATCCTGAGCACTCCAGTTGCAAACTCTGTGAGCAGCACCTGCGGCATGACCTCCCACACTACATCACTGAATGCTCAGTTATCAGACCATTCAGACCCGTTGGCATGAGGTACCTGGAACTTTGCAATTACTTTATTCACTCTCGTGTTCTAGAGGATATCCACATAATGCACCCAGAGTTTGCCAGTGTAGGCTACTGATCACGTGGCCCTGTATGACTAACCATCCTGTGTGATGAGGATTTTTAGCATCACGTAGCTAGCTTTTTGACACACTGTACTCCCCGTCATATAGTGTAGGGCAGCTGAACAAATGCAGATGTACCTAAATATGTTAATAAAAAAAATGTTCTTCTGCAACTATTGTAATGGAGCAAGGCAAGAACTAGTCAACGCAAGGTAATGGCATATATCTGAACACTAATGGCATATATCAATCATTTATAATAATGATAAAAAAAATTCTCTATGACTGGATGTAATAAAATTACTAATACAACTAACGTCTCCATCTCTTTGTCCATAAATAGGGTGAAAACTGAACCGTGTTGTGGTGGAGTCACTGGATCAGGGAAGGTGGGAGAGCACTTGTGGCTGAGAAGCCTTCCTGTGAGGACACACTCAGTGCTGTCATGACTCGTAAGCCCAGAGTCATCTTGCAGTCAATCAGCCTCAGAGACCTCAACAATTACGGGCGCACCTTGCTTCCGGTTTGAACTAATACTCTTGTTTTTTTTTTTTTTTTTTTTTTGAGATATATACAAGAGTTGTTACATTCTTGTACAGCCACTAGTACGCGTAGCGTTTCGGGCAAGTCCTTAATCCTATGGTCCCTGGAATACGATCCCCTGCCGCGAAGAATCGTTTTTTCATCCAAGTATACATTTTACTGTTGCGTTAAACAGAGGCTAAAGTTAAGGAATTGCGCCCAGTAAATCCTCCCCGGCCAGGATACGAACCCATGACATAGCGCTCGCGGAACGCCAGGCGAGTGTCTTACCACTACACCACGGAGACTGATAATTACCAGGAGACTCTGTATTACCAGGCCTCATGGCATTAGTTAATTTCACCCCAGTTATGAGGCAGGATAACTCCCCAAAATGGGTAAGCGTTTAATATTAATTTAACGATAATCAGTGTCATGTCATGTCCGTTATACAGATGTTTTTTTTATTCTTTACTGTGTATTAATCCGGCAGATAACGTGTGACGACCTGATGAAGATAGCAGCACTCACCACCTGGTACAACACGTCACCTGATTTTTTGTTTTATATATATATATATATATATATATATATATATATATATATATATATATATATATATATATATATATATATATATATATATATATATATATGTCGTACCTAATAGCCAGAACGCACTTCTCAGCCTACTATGCAGGCCCAATTTGCCTAATAAGCCAAGTTTTCATGAATTAATGTTTTTTCGACTACCTAACCTACCTAACCTAACCTAACCTCACTTTTTCGGCTACCTACCCTAACCTAACCTATAAAGATAGGTTAGGTTAGGTTAGGTAGGGTTGGTTAGGTTCGGTCATATATCCACGTTAATTTTAACTCCAATAAAATAAAATTGACCTCATACATAATGAAATGGGTAGCTTTATCATTTCATAAGAAACAAATTTGAGAAAATATATTAATTCAGGAAAACTTGGCTTATTAGGCAAATCGGGCCTTGCATAGTAGGCCGAGAAGTGCGTTCTGGCTACTAGGTACGACATATATATATATATATATATATATATATATATATATATATATATATATATATATATATATATATATATATATATATATATATATATATACACACATATACATATACAAGAGTTCTTACACTCTTGTACAGCCACTAGCGTTTCTGGCAGGTCTTTAATCCTATGTTCCCTGGAACACAACCCGCCAAATCGTTTACCAACCAGGTAGCCATTTTACTGTTAGGTGAACAGAGGCTACAGCTAAGGATTGACGCCTAGTAAATCCTCCCCAGCTAGGATACGAACCCAGGAAAACCCGCTTGCGAAACGCCAGGCGAGCGTCTTACCACTTGGCGTGTGACGATGCTATAGCCTGACCCACGAGGAGACACAGTCTGAGTGATCCCTCGTGTCAAGGGCTGGTGGATCAGGCCGCGTTCACCATAACAGCTCACCTCTACATCAGTTTACTAATCATTGTAAACTAACCTTTATTTGCTAACTTCTATCAATCAATTAATTTCAATTTGGTAAGTTATGTAATTAAGCTCCCAACTTGTGTAGCAAACTTGTGGGAGACATTTAATGTCATACTGTCCACCATAATATACTGTCCACCATAATATACTGTCCACCATAATATACTGTCCACCATAATATACTGTCCACCATAATGTCATACTGTCCACCATAATATACTGTCCACCATAATATACTGTCCACCATAATGTCATACTGTCCACCATAATGTCATACTGTCCACCATAATATACTGTCCACCATAATGTCATAATGTCCACCATAATGTCATACTGTCCACCATAATGTCATACTGTCCACCATAATGTCATACTGTCCACCATAATGTCATACTGTCCACCATAATGTCATACTGTCCACCATAATGTCATACTGTCCACCATAATGTCATACTGTCCACCATAATGTCATACTGTCCACCATAATGTCATACTGTCCACCATAATGTCATACTGTCCACCATAATGTCATACTGTCCACCATAATGTCATACTGTCCACCATAATGTCATACTGTCCACCATAATGGCATACTGTCCACCATAATATACTGTCCACCATAATATACTATCCACCATAATGTCATACTGTCCACCATAATGTCATACTGTCCACCATAATGTCATACTGTCCACCATAATATACTGTCCACCATAATATACTGTCCACCATAATGTCATACTGTCCACCATAATGTCATACTGTCCACCATAATGTCATACTGTCCACCATAATGTCATACTATCCACCATAATATACTGTCCACCATAATGTCATACTGTCCACCATAATGTCATACTGTCCACCATAATGTCATACTGTCCACCATAATGTCATACTGTCCACCATAATGTCATACTGTCCACCATAATGTCATACTGTCCACCATAATGTCATACTGTCCACCATAATGTCATACTGTCCACCATAGTATACTGTCCACCATAATGTCGTACTGTCCACCATAATATACTGTCCACCATAATGTCATACTGTCCACCATAATATCATACTGTCCACCATAATGTCATACTGTCCACCATAATGTCATACTGTCCACCATAGTATACTGTCCACCATAATGTCATACTGTCCACCATAATGTCATACTGTCCACCATAATATCATACTGTCCACCATAATGTCATACTGTCCACCATAGTATACTGTCCACCATAATGTCATACTGTCCACCATAATATCATACTGTCCACCATAATGTCATACTGTCCACCATAATATACTGTCCACCATAATATACTGTCCACCATAATGTCATACTGTCCACCATAATGTCATACTGTCCACCATAATGTCATACTGTCCACCATAATGTCATACTATCCACCATAATATACTGTCCACCATAATGTCATACTGTCCACCATAATGTCATACTGTCCACCATAATGTCATACTGTCCACCATAATGTCATACTGTCCACCATAATGTCATACTGTCCACCATAATGTCATACTGTCCACCATAATGTCATACTGTCCACCATAATGTCATACTGTCCACCATAATGTCATACTGTCCACCATAGTATACTGTCCACCATAATGTCGTACTGTCCACCATAATATACTGTCCACTATAATATCATACTGTCCACCATAATGTCATACTGTCCACCATAATGTCATACTGTCCACCATAGTATACTGTCCACCATAATGTCATACTGTCCACCATAATGTCATACTGTCCACCATAATATCATACTGTCCACCATAATGTCATACTGTCCACCATAGTATACTGTCCACCATAATGTCATACTGTCCACCATAATATCATACTGTCCACCATAATGTCATACTGTCCACCATAATATACTGTCCACCATAATATCATACTGTCCACCATAATATCATACTGTCCACTATAATATACTGTCCACCATAATATACTGTCCACCATAATATACTGTCCACTTTAATATCATACAGTTCACTTTAGAATCATACAGTCCGCTATCGAAATGAATAAATTAATTATAATTAAATTAATAATAATTAAGTAAATAAATGAATTAATACTTGTCATTCAAAAATAACATTCCATTAGTCAATGTTCCCCTCAGGCGTGATATCAAACCCTGGATGCTGCTATCTGTCCGCTTCTTGGGGCCTGAATGGTGGCATCTTTCAGTGCCTTGTATCTGGCCTTCTGCTTACTGCACTTAGCTTCATTGCTTTACATTGACTTGAGTTCAAAAGTATCTATTTGTTACACAATACTTTTAGTTTGTCCACGTCATCTTGTGGCCTTGAGGTGACTGCCTCTGTCTTAATCCTCCTCATTGTTTTCGTATCATCAGCAAACACTGAGAAGGATGAGTCAATTCCCTCTGGAAGACCATTTACATATATGAGAAACATGATAAGTAAAAGAACTGAACCCTGTGAGACTCGGCTGAAACATCTTGCCACTCTGAGATCTCACCCCTCACAGTGACTCACTGTCTTCTGTTGCTTAGTTACTCCCTTATCCACTGGACCATCTTCCAGGTAACTCTTGCCTGCTTCTCCAACTTATGTGCTAGTCCCTTATAGGGCACTGTGTCAAAGAGATTCTGGTAATCCAAATATGCAGTCTGCCTACCCTTATCTTGTCTAATTCTTTTTTGCCTGGCCATAGAATTCTATTAAAGTGCCAAGGTAAGGTTTTTTATCCCTGACCTCGTGTTGGTGTTGTGTTACCTAGTTCCTTCTCTACAGGTGTTCTACTAGTTCTTCTCACAATCTTCTCCGCCATCTTGCATGGTATGCAAGTTAGTGACACTGGCCTCTTGTTCAGTGCCTCCTGTCTGCCTATCTTCTTGTATATCGGGACTACATTATCTGCCTTCGAACTTTTTGGTAGTTCTCCTGTTACCAGTGACCTGTTATATACCCTTGAGAGTGGGAGGCATAGTACTTCTGCTCTCTTTTTTAGAATCTATGATGAGTCTCTGGCTGGGCCAGCAGTCATTGTCACATCCAGTTCTAGCAAATGCTTCCTTCCTCACCACTGTAAATTTGAAATTCCTCCAGTGGTGCATGGATAAACATCCCCTAACTTATCTCAGGGACTTCTTGCTCTTTTGTGAAGACCTCCTAGAATCTCTTGTTGAGTTCCTCGCACGCCTTCTTGTCATTCTCAGTAAACCTGTCTGTCCTCATTCTCAGTGGCATTACTTGCTCCTTCGGTGTTGTTTTCCTCCTGGTATGACTGTGAATCAATTTGTGTTGCGTCTTTGTTTTATTTTCTATGTCAATTTCATGCGATCTCTCTGCCTCTCTCCTCACTCTCAGGTACTCATTCCTGGCTCTCTGGTATCTCTCCCTGCTCTCTGGAGTTCAATTATTCCTGTAGTTTCTCCATGTTCTTGTACTTTATTGCTTTGCCAGTTTACATCTTTCACTGAACCTTAGGTTCCTCCTTTGATTTTTTTTTTCGACTTGGATTCGACTTCGATCGGCTGTGCTCTGGTACCACAGTATTTCCTTATGGAATTATATTATCTCTTCGTAATTACCCTTTCAATATGCTAGTCTTCATTATTTTACAAGAATGCCTTTCCATGGTTAGAAATGTCTGCCATGGTTAGAAATGTCTGCCATGGTTAGAAATGTCTGCCATGGTTAGAAATGTCTGCCATGGTTAGAAATGTCTGCCATGGTTAGAAATGTCTGCCATGGTTAGAAATGTCTGCCATGGTTAGAAATGTCTGCCATGGTTAGAAATGTCTGCCATGGTTAGAAATGTCTGCCATGGTTAGAAATGTCTGCCATGGTTAGAAATGTCTGCCATGGTTAGAAATGTCTGCCATGGTTAGAAATGTCTGCCATGGTTAGAAATGTCTGCCATGGTTAGAAATGTCTGCCATGGTTAGAAATGTCTGCCATGGTTAGAAATGTCTGCCATGGTTAGAAATGTCTGCCATGGTTAGAAATGTCTGCCATGGTTAGAAATGTCTGCCATGGTTAGAAATGTCTGCCATGGTTAGAAATGTCTGCCATGGTTAGAAATGTCTGCCATGGTTAGAAATGTCTGCCATGGTTAGAAATGTCTGCCATGGTTAGAAATGTCTGCCATGGTTAGAAATGTCTGCCATGGTTAGAAATGTCTGCCATGGTTAGAAATGTCTGCCATGGTTAGAAATGTCTGCTGTGGTTAGAAATGTCTGCCATAGTTAGAAATGTCTGCCGTGGTTAGAAATGTCTGCCATGGTTAGAAATGTCTGCCATGGTTAGAAATGTCTGCCATGGTTAGAAATGTCTGCCATGGTTAGAAATGTCTGCCATGGTTAGAAATGTCTGCCATGGTTAGAAATGTCTGCCATGGTTAGAAATGTCTGCCATGGTTAGAAATGTCTGCCATGGTTAGAAATGTCTGCCATGGTTAGAAATGTCTGCCATGGTTAGAAATGTCTGCCATGGTTAGAAATGTCTGCCATGGTTAGAAATGTCTGCCATGGTTAGAAATGTCTGCCGTGGTTAGAAATGTCTGCCATAGTTAGAAATGTCTGCCGTGGTTAGAAATGTCTGCCATGGTTAGAAATGTCTGCCATGGTTAGAAATGTCTGCCATGGTTAGAAATGTCTGCCATGGTTAGAAATGTCTGCCATGGTTAGAAATGTCTGCCATGGTTAGAAATGGGAATCGATACCTACTGGCGGCATAGGCTGCCCTTTCGATTATAGTAGTAAATATAACCTATAATATTAGTAACTGAATCTTGTTCCAGATAAAGTCTTGTGAATTTTTAAGAATTCAAATAAATAATAGAGAATATTACTTAACCCCTGGTGAGGTCACTCAAAGACTGCCCCGTAGCTAGTTGACCTCTGAAAGTGACCTCTGACCCACAGGGAAGGTCACTTTCGCTCTCGGGTCAGTTGGCACTGCCAAGGCAATGGTGGCACAGTGTCAATATTAGGCACAAAGAATTAATCTATTGTCATTCAATATTTAAATTACATATTCTAATGTTAGTATTGGCCAAGATTGTACACTTCATTACTTTCACCATACATATATGTACGTCGTGCCTAATAGCCAGAACCGCACAACTTGGCCTAGTAGGCAAGGTCCGTGTATTTCTATATTTGTCTTATCTTTACCTATGAAGCAGAATGTCTGTGAGAGTGTTCGAGGCCAGACACGTGTGGTTGGTCTCATCAAACTTTACGGTATTAATGATTATTTTAATATTTAATTGATTGTGATTAATAATTATAATAAATAATTGATTAATGATTATGAATAATCATGATTCATGATTATTATATGGTTATCCTAGTTCCACGGTGAATGGGGGAATCCACGACCCCAATCACCCTCCTTTATGAAGACTGTGAATGTGAAATGGTCAGTGCAGAGTCCATAGACTATCTCATTACTTTAAATTAGTAAGCAATAACCTAATTGATGCACAGAGTAAAGGGTCTCGAATCTCCTTTGTATGAATACCTTCACACATAAATATAACCCATCATAATAAGACAGACATTGCAGCCAAATTAGCGTGTAACAAGTTTGAAGTTGAATTAGATCTAGGTATCCCCATCTCTGCTGTCAAAACTGTACTGGTCCAAACATTCAGATCTGATGTAACGGGGGTCGGGGGGAATAGCTCTATCTTGTCCATTATTCCAACCCCCCCAGTTAACTAATGAGGCCGGGGGAAACAGCTCTCTCTAGTCCGTTATCACGTCCCCAGTTAGCTAACTATTTTAGAGCACCCCCAGAGTTCCTACGGCAACCTCTCTCGTTCAACACCTTGTAACCTAGGTATTTGACTACCTAGGTGCTAAGACTACAAGGCGCCGTAACTGGATCAGCTACCCGAAACTCTAGAGAGAACTCTGGAACACATTTCACTGCTACAAACGTATAAGAGAAAACGAAAGGAAAGAAATGAATAGTGAAGTAATTAGTGAGGGTTTGGGGTGAGAGGTAGAGAGGTGGGAGGAGCGAGGAGGGTCATTAGTAGAAAGTGAGAGTTTAGAGAGGGGTGGAGGGAGAGATGTAGATAGGTAGAAGTAGAAGAGTAGATAGTAGAAGTAGGAGA
This sequence comes from Procambarus clarkii, assembly GCF_040958095.1. Classification (NCBI taxonomy): domain Eukaryota; kingdom Metazoa; phylum Arthropoda; class Malacostraca; order Decapoda; family Cambaridae; genus Procambarus; species Procambarus clarkii. Next base: position 43,002,186 of record NC_091175.1, read on the forward strand.
GTAGGTAGTGGTAGAAGAAATGCTGCCACCATCCATTCTAGACCATTACATACAAGACAAGGAATGGAACTTGTCTGTATCACAAAATTCTCAAAAGATGTTATCAAGGGGTCATTATTAGTCTGTTCCAACTGTATCCTGTACTCATTAAAATCATGACCCAGTAACCACAGAGGCTTTCTCACCTCAACTCAAAAACTCTAGGGAACCAAGTTAAAGACAATTTAAATAATAAATTGAATTATATTTCACATGATAACTATCATAATTTAAGCAATTCAAATGTTCCAGTTTAATATGCATAGTGAGTCATCATCCAAGAATTTGAGAACCCTACAACTGACTGCCCCTGCTTCTCACACAACATATGTAAACACGACCAAGTCACATTAATGTTCAACTCACCAAGTGTCTGCCTATAGCTGGATAGAGGGGGGGAGGGGGGATTCTGCAGCTGTCTGGCAGCGTCACCCCCGTCCCACCGACAGCCTGACTCGGCTGTTGTCCTCCTCTGCTCTGCTGCCTGGTCTTCTGTCTTATCCTAATGCCTCCCCTATGCTCTGCTCTCCGAGTATATATTGGGGAATCTAGTAACTAACTCCGCCCACAAATAGATAGCCTCAGGCACTCTACCAAACCACTCCTTAAACGTCGGCATGTTTGAAGGCCAATTATTAGATTAGCAGAAGCAAGGTGGAATTCGCATGGGTGACCTCAGGTCACTTGGTGGTCATTAACTCTTAGAGGTGAGAGATTCAGGCCGCCAGAATGGCGCCTGTCAAATCCTTGTCTGTGACTCATGAACTATATGTATATATTTAATAAAACTAAGCCAAACACTTTTACAGTGTTACACTGATAGGAAAGAACTTACTGACTCCCAACGACCTGAAAGTACTAGTATAAAAAGCTATGATTTGTTCAGATCTGAAACCTACATCTATGGACAGCACAAAACGTCCACTAGACTGTGCGACACAGTGGTTGCAAGGATCAGGTTGGGTTACCGTTACCTGTGGCAGGTGGCTGCAGGTGACGGATCTCCCAATCCTGAGCACTCCAGTTTCAAACTCTGTGAGCAGGAACTACGGCACTACATCACTGAATGCCCAGTTATTAGACCTTTCAGACCAGTTGGCATGAGGTACCTGGAGCTTTGCAATTACTTTATTCACTCTCGTATTCTTGAAGATATCCTCACAGTATACCCAAAATTTGCCAGTGCAGGCTATTAAACATATGTCCCTGTATGACTAACTATCCTGCGAGATGGGGACTTGTATTACCACTGCTGCCTTATTCAATCTTGTGTTGTTGATATCCTCAAAATGCATCCGGAGTCTGCCAGTGCAGACCGCTTATCACATGCCTCTGTATGACTAACCATCCTGTGTGATGGGGATTTTTTAGCATCACCTAGTTAGCTTTTTTGACACACTGTACTCCACTTCATATAATCTAAGGTAGCTGCACTAATGCAGATGTACCTCATATCTTAATAAAAAAAAAATATTTAATATGCTAAACTATTCAATATGATGTTAGTTAGATCTCTCGTTGATTTTAATGATTTACACTTAATTAATTTCCCCTCATCTGTGTTGGACAAACTTGAAGTAGTACAGAATGAGGCCATGAGGATAATTCTTGGTGCTCCAAGATGCACAAGAATCATCAACATGAGGGAAGAACTAAAGCTTCCAACCATACTAGATTGAATAATGCAAGTCAACACTACCTTTTGCCTTAAAGTCATGAGAGATCCTACATCTCCTGCATTTCTCAGAGACAAATTATTTAGTGCTGTTAACACCCTTTTGACTGGTGCCGACATACCAACTCACTCCTTTTATGATAATTGGCTGAGCAACAATGCTTACAATCTCATTAAACTTAACATTCCTTTTAAGTGCAATCTACCTGTCTCTGATATTCCTCTTTATCTGTACCCCACCATTCAAGTATCATACACACCTGTCACCAAGAAAGATAATGAGAATCTTGCTCTTCTCAAAGCTGTCACACTCGAAACAATTGCCTCCTCCATCGAGAGTCAAAGATCTCACGAGCACTGTGTCGACACCGACGGCTCAGTCCAATCTTCTACTGGACGGACTACAGCAGCATGTAGGTTTTATAGAAATAATATATGCACAAACACTGTCAGTGTCAGGTTAAACAACTGGCTGACCTGGACAACCTGTCCTCTTAAAAAGAACGTCGCTTTTGGCCGTTTACCCGTATGGCCGAATTTGGACGAAATTTGAAAATAAAAAAAATGAAAATAAATTTGGGATTTCTTTTTTCAACAACAGTAAGTTAAGGGTCCTCTGATAGGTTAGGTGGGCAGGAAATTCTCATAAAGTTTCAAAACGTTATGAAAAACGTTAATTTAAAGTGTCCTCTTATAACCTCTGCGCATAAGGCGGACGATTCAAATAGAAAACGGAAAAGAACGTCACTTTTGTGAGTCGATTTCATTTCAAATTACGTCCAAATTTAGCCATATCGCGCATACGAGCCAAAAGTGACGTTCTTTTTAAGAGGACGGGTTGGATCTCCACACAAGCAGAACTAGCAGCATTAAACCTAGCTACCAGTACATTAAAAAACATTGGAGGAGGATTAATATTTTGTGATTCAAAGTCTGCTCTTCAAGCAATCGAAAACTTCTCCTGGAAGATTGACAGCAAGAACCTCATACTACCACTTATAAATGACCTAATTGACGTTGTGGCTCATCAACGCATGTGTGTTGATGAGCCACAACAACCGTCCCTGTCCCCCAGTCTTCCCCATCATTCCCCCCCCCCCTCACCCGTCTCCTCGGCCTCCCAACCATTCCCGACTCCACCGTCCCCTCATCCTCCCCTCCATTCTCATTTCTACCATCCCCTCTTCCTTCCCAACATGACCCACTCCCCTTTTCCTTTGTCCTCCCCACCATTTTCTATTCCGCCATCCCCTCGTCCCCACCATCCCAAACTCCCCCGTCCCCTCGTCCTCCCCACCATTACCCCCCTCCCTTGTCCCCTCGTCCTCCCCACCATCTCTCACTTCCGTCCCCTCGTCATCCCCACCATTCCCCACTCCCTCGTCCGATGCCTTCCCAAATGGTCTGATGTTCCCATCAGAAAATTGGGAACATCAAGTGATCTGATGTTCCCATCACTGAAATATAAGAAAAACAGTTAAAAATGAAATGAAAATATTAAAAAATACAAAAATAAACTAATGAAATGAACAGTTTAGTAAACAACACAGCTCAATTCCAACGCAATTCACACTAAATAATTAAATCAAAATGAAAATAAATCAAAATCTAGGAAAATTCAATTTATCAATGCAATCAGAAACATTAAAATGGAAATGTAACATATTTAGTACAGCATGTGTGTTGCTCTTACATGCAACAGATGGCGCTGTTTTTCAAGAGAAGCATAGATTTACTTGTCACAGGTTTGTCACCTATACTTATACTTGCGAAATGAACGGTATGGTAAACAATTCACAGCTCAATTCCAATACAATGCCACACCAAGTAATTCAATAAAAAATTAAATCAATCGAAATCTATGAAAATAAAATTTATCAATACAATCTGAAACATCAATTGAAATTGATGATTCAATTGATGTTTTATCAATTGAAACAATTAATTTATCAAATTAAATCAATTGAAATTAAATTCATGACATATTTAGTATAGTGTGCATGTTGCTATTATGTGCAACAGATGGCGCTGTATTTCAAACACTCGTGTTTTTACCTGTCACAGGTGTGGCATCTATACAGTAGGCATATAATAAGACACGCATATTCGAATGGAACGTTGTGTGAAAATTTCAAAGCAATCGGTGAAGAACTTTCGGAGATTATCGGTTTTGAACAAACGAACATTTCCATTTTTATTTATATAGATATATATGTCGTACCTAGTAGCCAGAACACCCTTCTCGGCCTACTGGGCAAGACCCGACTTGCCTATTAGGCCGAGTGATTTTCTTTATTTCCCATAAATTGTTTCCAGTTAGTTTATTTTAATTATTATTATTATATTATAATAAGAACATAAATTATTGACTTAATTGTGTTAGTTTAGGTTAGGTTAAGATAGGTTAGGTTGGGTTGGTTAGGTTCGGTCATATATCTTGAGGATATCTTGAGATGATTTCGGGGCTTTAGTGTCCCAGCGGCCCGGTCCTCGACCAGGCCTCCACCCCAGGAAGCAGCCCGTGACAGCTGACTAACACCCAGGTACCTATTTTACTGCTAGGTAACAGGGGCATAGGGTGACAGAAACTCTGCCTATTGTTTCTCGCCGGCCTCCGGGATCGAACCCGGGACCACAGGATCACAAGTCCAGTGTGCTGTCCGCTCGGCCGACCGGCTCCCTCTACGCTATCTACGTTAGTTTTAACTCAAATATAAAAAAAATTAACTCATACATAATGAAATGGATAGCTTTATCATTTGAAAAGAAAAAAATATTGAAAAATATGTAAATTCAGGAAAACTTAGCTTATTAGGCAAATCGGGCCTTGCATAGTAGGCCGAGTACGACGTTCTGGCTACTAGGTACAACATATATATATATATATATATATATATATATATATATATATTATTTATATATATATATATATATATATATATATATATATATATATATATATATATATATATATATATATATATATATTTTATTAAATATGACCGAAAAAGTAAGATTAATAATTCTAACACGAATTTTCTCAATCTTTCGTACATTATGCTTCACTGTTGGAGGTAAATCAAAAATCACTTCTCCAAAATTCATTTTTATTTCTAGTCTGACGCGACACGGGCGCGTTTCGTAAAACTTATTACATTTTCAAAGACTTCACAAATACACAACTGATTAGAACTTGCGTTTCCCTGATTTTATATCTACATTTGAGTGAGGTGGGAAGGGTGATGTGGCATTACATTTGAGTAAGGTGGGAAGGATGATGTGGCATTAGAGGATATTAATAGGGTATTAAAAGTATCAACACAAGACAGAACACGAAACAATGGATATTGAATAGAAGTGTTTGTAGAAAGCCTATTGGTCCATATTTCTTGATGCTTCTATATTGGAGCGGAGTCTTGAGGTGGGTAGAATATAGTTGTGCAATAATTGGCTGTTGATTGCTGGTGTTGACTTCTTGATGTGTAGTGCCTCGCAAACGTCGAGCCGCCTGCTATCGCTGTATCTATCGATGATTTCTGTGTTGTTTACTAGGATTTCTCTGGCGATGGTTTGGTTATGGGAAGAGATTATATGTTCCTTAATGGAGCCCTGTTGTTTATGCATCGTTAAACGCCTAGAAAGAGATGTTGTTGTCTTGCCTATATACTGGGTTTTTTGGAGCTTACAGTCCCCAAGTGGGCATTTGAAGGCATAGACGACGTTAGTCTCTTTTAAAGCGTTCTGTTTCGTGTCTGGAGAGTTTCTCATGAGTAGGCTGGCCGTTTTTCTGGTTTTATAGTAAATCGTCAGTTGTATCCTCTGATTTTTGTCTGTAGGGATAACGTTTCTATTAACAATATCTTTCAGGACCCTTTCCTCTGTTTTATGAGCTGTGGAAAAGAAGTTCCTGTAAAATAGTCTAATAGGGGGTATAGGTGTTGTGTTAGTTGTCTCTTCGGAGGTTGCATGGCTTTTCACTTTCCTTCTTATGATGTCTTCGATGAAACCATTGGAGAAGCCGTTATTGACTAGAACCTGCCTTACCCTACAGAGTTCTTCGTCGACTTGCTTCCAGGTTCTAGTCAATAACGGCTTCTCCAATGGTTTCATCGAAGACATCATAAGAAGGAAAGTGAAAAGCCATGCAACCTCCGAAGAGACAACTAACACAACACCTATACCCCCTATTAGACTATTTTACAGGAACTTCTTTTCCACAGCTCATAAAACAGAGGAAAGGGTCCTGAAAGATATTGTTAATAGAAACGTTATCCCTACAGACAAAAATCAGAGGATACAACTGACGATTTACTATAAAACCAGAAAAACGGCCAGCCTACTCATGAGAAACTCTCCAGACACGAAACAGAACGCTTTAAAAGAGACTAACGTCGTCTATGCCTTCAAATGCCCACTTGGGGACTGTAAGCTCCAAAAAAACCCAGTATATAGGCAAGACAACAACATCTCTTTCTAGGCGTTTAACGATGCATAAACAACAGGGCTCCATTAAGGAACATATAATCTCTTCCCATAACCAAACCATCGCCAGAGAAATCCTAGTAAACAACACAGAAATCATCGATAGATACAGCGATAGCAGGCGGCTCGACGTTTGCGAGGCACTACACATCAAGAAGTCAACACCAGCAATCAACAGCCAATTATTGCACAACTATATTCTACCCACCTCAAGACTCCGCTCCAATATAGAAGCATCAAGAAATATGGACCAATAGGCTTTCTACAAACACTTCTATTCAATATCCATTGTTTCGTGTTCTGTCTTGTGTTGATACTTTTAATACCCTATTAATATCCTCTAATGCCACATCATCCTTCCCACCTTACTCAAATGTAATGCCACATCACCCTTCCCACCTCACTCAAATGTAGATATAAAATCAGGGAAACGCAAGTTCTAATCAGTTGTGTATTTGTGAAGTCTTTGAAAATGTAATAAGTTTTACGAAACGCGCCCGTGTCGCGTCAGACTAGAAATAAAAATGAATTTTGGAGAAGTGATTTTTGATTTACCTCCAACAGTGAAGCATAATGTACGAAAGATTGAGAAAATTCGTGTTAGAATTATTAATCTTACTTTTTCGGTCATATTTAATAAAATATATATATATATATATATATATATATATATATATATATATATATATATATATATATATATATATATATATATATATATATATATATATTATTAAATATGACCAAAAGTAAGATTAATAATTCTAACACGAATTTTCTCAATCTTTCGTACATTTCTTTTCACTGTTGGAGGAAATTCAAAAATCAATTCTCCAAAATTCATTTTTATTTCTAGTCTGACGCGACACGAGCGCGTTTCGTAAAACTTATTACATTTTCAAAGACTTTAGTTTACAAATACACAACTGAATAGAACTGATTGATAAAGATTAAGCCACCCAAGAGGTGGCACGGGCATGAATAGCCCGTAAGTGGTACAATTTTTTTTTTCTCAGTATTCTGAGGTTGCTTTTAACCATCAAGCTGTTATCGCGGGGGAGGATACTGCTTCACAGTCTTTATGAGGGTGTCCAGCTGCTGGACACCTTTGTTGACCAGGAGAGTGGCTGTGTTGATGGCTTCAGGGTGGCCACTGCATGATTCAGGAACTCTTAAAGCTCTTCGAAGGTCATTGGTTGCTTCACATTCCAGTAGATAGTGAAGTAATGGCTTTTCTGTGACAGTTTGGCTGAAGATGCACTCTCTCTGTCGGGGTTCACCAATCTCCCAGTTGCATCTGTAACCTAGACGTAGTCTATATAACCTAACTGCTATTTCCCTGTGGATTCCTTTTGGGATATTTAACCTTTCTAATTTGCTAGCCTGAAGATACCATGTTGCAGATGGCGAACCTTCAGCTATTCTCTGGTGCAGGTAGGCTTTGTTGAGATGTGAGAGTTTTTTGGTGATGATGTTTTTTATGTTCTCTAGGCTGGGTTGAATTGTTTTATGTATCACTGGATGACGGAGTTGCCAATTTAGCAATTTCATCAGCTTTTTCATTTAATGGGATTCCAATATGGGATGGGATCCAGTTTAAGGTTATGTTGAGTCCTTTGCCTTTAGCGACTGCTCCAAGATACAAAATGGTGGTAATTATTTCCACATTATCTTTCCACTGTTTTTGTCCTAGTATTTGAAGTGCAGCTTTTGAGTCTGTGTGTATGATTGCATTTTGAGTGTTTTGCGCAATCACATATGCGAATGCCTGTTGTATGGCAAACAGCTCAGTTTGGGTTGATGATACTAGTCCTCCCAGTCTCCAATATGCCTGAACGCTGGTCGTGCAAAGAGCAGCGCCAGCACTCTCATTTTCTGTGTCCACCGATCCGTCTGTGAAGATGTGGGTGGCTCCTGCTACTGCTATGCTATACATTTGCTCTTCTATTATGCGCCTTAGGATTGTCGGATCATAGGCAGCCTTTTTCATTGGGAGACTTTCTATTATTATTTTGAAAGTAGGCTCTTCCCACGGCGCGGAAGGAGTGTAATTTGGGTGTGGATGATTACCCTCTCTATCAAGAATCATGCTTTTTAAATGTAGTCTGTTTAGGACTTTTCCTGCTCTTGCAGCCCAAGAGTTTCCATTGTTTTGGCCTAGTCCAACCACCAAGGCCTGCCGTACTGGGATTGGATCAGAAGAAATAATTATCTTACTGATAATTGTAGCTGTCCTTTGTGATATTCTTTCTTGCAGAGAGGGCAAACCCGTCTCCAGTCTAAGAGTTTCAAGCCTGGTCCACATGGGGGCTCCCAGTGCAGCTCTCATAGCATTGTTTTGGGCAACTTCAAGCTTTTTCCACTGTTGGTGTGATAGATTTGTGAGTGCAGGTGCGGCATAATCGATCACTGATCTGACTGCCTGTACATAGTATGTGCGAAGGACTTGCAGATTGGCTCCTCCAGAAAGGGAGGTTAGCGACCTGAGGATTGCCGTCCGGGCCGCAGTTCGCTCTCTCAAGTAAGTGACCTCAGCATTAAAATTCATGTGTGTGTCCAGGATGATTCCTAGATACTGATAGGTGTCGACCCATTCTATTGGTTGACCCTGTACTGTGAGTTGAATGTTGGGCTTCGCTATTTTTATGGGCATGGCCTTTGACTTTGAGGGGTTGAGTTTGATCCCAATCTGTTTTGCCTCTTTACTGATGCAGTCTAAGCATTTGGGTGCAAGGCGCGCCGCATCCCTTCCTTTTATGATGATGACAAAGTCGTCCGCGTAGTTTAGCAGCCTGCAGTGATGTGGGAGTTTCAACCTCATTATACTTTCCATTAAACAGTTGAAGAGAAGAGGGCTGAGAATACCTCCTTGCGGTGTACCATTTTCATGTCTTTTGTACTCAGAGACTGTGCCATGAAGTTTTACTCTTGCTTCTCTGTTTATGAGACAGTTTTTGGTCCAGGAGAGCAGGTTGCCTCTGACCTCTTTGTCAATGAGGCAGCAGAGAATAGCTGGGGCGCTAGCCAGTTCAAAGGCTTTTTCGAGGTCCAGGAATATCAGCATTCCTGGTCTGTCATTCAAGTGGGCTAACAGAGTTGTAATACATTCCACTGTGCCAACCCCTCTTCTATAGGCATACATATCATGGTGCAGTTTAGGCATTTTCCACTCCAGTCTGTTGAGTGCCATTCTGTCAGCGGTCTTGGCTGCACAGCTTTGGAGAGAGATGGGCCTGGGATTAGCTGGATCTTTGGGTTTTGGGATCGGCACTATGTCTGCTCTATTCCAAGCAGAAGGTCTAGTTTGAGAAGTCCAGGCTAAATTAATTAACCTTAGGTATGCAGCGTCTCCCTCTGGGCCGAGGTTTCTAATAATTTTATAGGTTATTTTGTCGGCTCCAGGGGATGTATCCTTGGAGTTTTTCTTAGCCCGATTGAGCTCATCCAGTGTGAAGGGGGCATTAGTGTCAGAGACTTCTTCACATGCTGTAAGGATTCTGTGCCACCTTTCTTCCTCTAGTCCGGTCTGTACTGCTAATACATCTGGTGGAAGTTGATTGCTGGCTGCTCTCTCTGCAAACCTGGTTGCCAGTACTTCGGCTTCCTGTTGAGGATCCTTGGGGTGTGGAGCTTTAGGTGTTTTATTCCCTTTGGCCCGGTGAATTTGCTGCCACATCTCTCCGAGAGAGGTGTGTTCATTCAGGTGTGAACACCATTCTAGCCACTTTTGTTCTTTTATTTGTCTGGTCTCTCGATGTACATGTTCCTTGACCTCACAAAGTAAGATCCTGTTGCGGTCACTTGGCTGCTTTTTGTATAGCTTTCTTGTTCTATTGAGTCTATGGTTGAGTTCTTTGACACGTTCGCAATAGTACCAATGATCTTTATGGTGTCCGGTGGACTGTTTTTTCAGTGGGATTGAGTGGTTGGCTGCACTTTGAATCGCTTTGACAAATTCTTGTTCTGCCTGATTAATGTCTTCGGGAAGATCATAGTTTCTTTGCCACTCTGAAATAAGGTTTTGAAATCGGTCCCAGTTTGCTAAAGCAAAGTTCCAGGCTTCAAATGGAGGCGGAGGTGGGGTGGGTAGGTCTAACTGAAGATCAATTTGGACCCCATAGTGGTCGCTTGTGAGTGTGGGCTCAACTGACCATGTTGCTGCATCTCTTAGGGAGGCTGAAACGAAGGTTAGGTCTAATCTGCCTCCTTGGATGTGGGTAGGTTCATTCTTGTTTAGGATTTGTATTTCTGGAAGCTGGTCCAGTAGATGTGTAATGTGTATGCCGGCTTCATTTATTCTGTTCGAGCCCAGTGCCAATCGATGATGGGCATTAAAATCTCCACAAATGATTGTGTTTGTTGTTGTCGCGTGTCCAAATAACACAGAGAGATCCATTTCGGCTTGTGGAGACCTGTACACATTGAACACTTCAAGTTTGTCGTGTCTTAGCTCAATGGTGACTCCCATTACCTCTGTCCCTGCTCCACAATTGGGTGGGCTGGTTATGGATTTGGAGATCAGGTCACATTTTACATTGATTGCACATCCCCTGGATTGCACATTGATCCATGGAAGGAAGAAGCCTCGATAGCCAGAGATTTTAGGTTCTAATCCGGCTCGAAGCAAGCTCTCCTGTAGTATCAGGATGTCTATGCCCTTAGTTGCTGCTATGCATTGCAAGTGTTGCAATTTAGTGCGCAGTCCTTGCGCATTCCATTGCAGGATCTTTAGAATTCTAGGTTCTTGGAATTTGCTGATAATTCCGTGGTATCCATGGAGTCTGATGAACACGCCATGGAAGTTGCAATTGGTGTATAGGTTCTTAGTGGACCTGAAATTGACTCGTCAATATCGCTTTCCGACGAGCTGGACTCTATCTGTTTTTTATGGGGGTGTCTCCTGCCCTGCTGTCTTGACGGTGTGGATATTACATCTTCGAATTTTTTGAGCTTGTGCTCAATTGTCTTCCGAGTCTCTGTGGCTTGCTTGATTCCATGTGATGACAGCAGACTTTCGATCAACTCAGTGACCAAAGTTTTGAGCATTGGCCAGAGAGCGTTCAGTTCAGTGGGAGCACTATTTAATGTTGTGCAGGTTGAGGGCCTAGTGGCTTTTAGACCCTTCTCGGTGGTAACTTTGGCACTGGGATTGCTACTCCTATTGGCCCCAGTGTGCTTGCTGGATGAAATGAGAGGCCGGCTGCTTTGAACAGGATTCTTGTGTCCTCCATCTTTCTTTTTGTCCTGTACTGTCTTCTCACCCTTCACCATGGCCGATGGTGAAGGGCCGTGTGCCCCCTTTTCCTGAATGGGTAGACCCCACGCGGTTTTAGTGGGCATGGGAGCTGGTATTCGTTTTGGTGGGGGTTTCGGCTCCGCGAATAGAACTTACGCATCTCCGATTTTATATCTACATTTGAGAGAAGTGGATGGGGTGAGGTGGCATTAATAGGGTATTAATTTCATCAACACAAGACAGAACAAGAGGTGGCATTAACAGGGTATTAATTTCATCAACACAAGACAGAACACGAAACAATGGGTATTGAATAGAAGTGATTGTAGAAAGCCTATTGGTCCATATTTCTTGATTCTTCTATATTGGAGCGGAGTCTTGAGGTGGGTCGAATATAGTTGTGCATTAATTGGCTGTTGATTGCTGGTGTTGACTTCTTGATGTGTAGTGCCTCGCAAACGTCAAGCCGCCTGCTATCGCTGTATCTATCGATGATTTCTGTGTTGTTTACTAGGATTTCTCTGGCGATGGTTTGGTTGTGGGAAGAGATTATATGTTCCTTAATGGAGCCCTGTTGCTTATGCATCGTTAAACGCCTAGAAAGAGATGTTGTTGTCTTGCCTATATACTGGGTTTTTTGGAGCTTACAGTCCCCAAGAGGGCATTTGAAGGCATAGACGACGTTGGTCTCTTTTAAAGCGTTCTGCTTTGTGTCTGGAGAGTTTCTCATGAGTAGGCTGGCCGTTTTTCTGGTTTTATAGTAAATCGTCAGTTGTATCCTCTGATTTTTGTCTGTAGGGATAACGTTTCTATTAACAATATCTTTCAGGACCCTTTCCTCCGTTTTATGAGCTGTGGAAAAGAAGTTCCTGTAAAATAGTCTAATAGGGGGTATAGGTGTTGTGTTAGTTGTCTCTTCAGAGGTTGCATGGCGTTCGCTTTCCTTCTTATGATGTCTTCGACGAAACCATTGGAGAAGCCGTTGTTGACTAGGACCTGCCTTACCCTACAGAGTTCTTCGTCGACTTGCTTCCATTCTGAGCTGTGGCTGAGAGCGCGGTCGACATATGCGTTAACAACACTCCTCTTGTACCTGTCTGGGCAGTCGCTGTTGGCATTTAGGCACATTCCTATGTTCGTTTACTTAGTGTAGACTGCAGTGTGGAAACCTCCGCTCTTTTCCATGACTGTTACATCTAGAAAGGGCAGCTTCCCATCCTTTTCCATCTCGTAAGTGAAACGCAGTACGGAACTCTGCTCAAACGCCTCCTTCAGCTCCTGCAGATGTCTGACATCAGGTACCTGTGTAAAAATGTCGTCAACATACCTGCAGTATATGGCCGGTTTCAAGTTCATGTCGACTAAGACTTTTTGCTCGATGGTACCCATGTAGAAGTTTGCAAACAGGACACCTAGGGGAGAACCCATGGCGACACCATCTACTTGCTTATACATGTGCCCCTCCGGGCTCAAGAAGGGTCCCTCTTTAGTACAAGCTTGGAGTAGTTTCCTTAGAATATTTTCTGGCATGTCAAGAGGAGTACAGGCTGGATCACGATACACTCTGTCGGCTATCATCCCGATTGTCTCGTCCACAGGTACGTTGGTGAACAGTGATTCTACGTCCAAACGAGGCTCTTATCCCTGTGGCCCGTGTGCCCCGCAGTAAGTCAACAAATTCCTTTGGAGACTACATATATCTGATTCGTGATCAGATATACAAGGCGGAAAATGAAATCAAAGACAACAAAACGCAACTACTTCATCCTACAAACGAATGGAGAAATAGCAACATCGACGAAAGTCTCCATACCCGCATTGAACAACACCTCGACATCCTCACAGACCGACATCACCTCAGCACTGAAACAAGGATTATCAAGAAACTAACAACGTTATATGGAGGACCTATGGCAATTCCACGACCAAGAGACGGCTTCCTGAACCTTGCAGGAATCAACCTCACTGAGGACCAAATCACTCTCCTAAATCTGGGTATAAACTATCACGTTATGTCCAGACCGAGTGAGATGGCCCGGAAAGTAGAGTTGGAAATCCTGTTGGACGACATATTCGACCTCGAGACAAAAGAAGGTCTACCAAAGATACCTTACAAGCAGAACTTATTGCGGAAGGAGGAAAGAATCGAGGCAATTACAGAAGCACCATATTGTCCTCCGAGCTCAAAGCGGCAGCTAAAAGCCTTCGTGAGAACAAGGAGATACTTGTCAGGAGAGGTGACAAGTCGCCAATATACGTCATTCTTAAAAAAGACGAATATCTGGCGAAAATGAACCTCATACTCTCTGACCAAACTAAATTCCAAAGGGTAACGAAGGACACTACAGCCGAATTGAAAGCAAAGGTCAACAAACTGATCGAAACTGTGAACGCCAAGAAATCTGGACTCCACCTGCCAAAGATTATTGGGGAATATAAACCTGGATATGCGTATGGAAATGTCAAGACACACAAGCCTGGAAACCCACTTCGGCCAATCATTAGCCAGATACCCACACCCACGTACAGACTGGCGAAGCGACTCAACGGCCTGCTGACTCCTTATGTCCCTTGGGCCTTCAGCCTGAAGTCTCCAAAGGAATTTGTTGACTTACTGCGGGGCACACGGGCCACAGGAATAAGAGCCTTGTTGGACGTAGAATCGCTGTTCACTAACGTACCAGTGGACGAGACAATCGGGATGATAGCCGACAGAGTGTATCGTGATCCAGCCTGTACTCCTCTTGACATACCAGAAAATATCCTAAGGAAACTACTCCAAGCTTGTACTAAAGAGGCACCCTTCAAGAGCCCGGATGAGCACATGTATAAGCAAGTAGATGGGGTCGCCATGGGTTCTCCCCTAGGTGTCCTGTTTGCAAACTTCTACATGGGTACCATCGAGCAAAAAGTCTTAGTCGACATGAACATGAAACCGGCCATTTACTGCAGGTATGTTGACGACATTTTTACACAGATACCTGATGTCAGACATCTGCAGGAGTTGAAGGAGGTATTTGAGCGGAGTTCCGTGCTGCGTTTCACTTATGAGATGGAAAAGGATGGGAAGCTGCCCTTTCTAGATGTAACAGTCATGGAAAAGAGCGGAGGTTTCCACACTGCGGTCTACACTAAGGAAACGAACATAGGAATGTGCCTAAATGCCAACAGCGACTGCCCAGACAGGTACAAGAGGAGTGTTGTTAACGCATATGTCGACCGCGCTCTCAGCCACAGCTCAGAATGGAAGCAAGTCGACGAAGAACTCTGTAGGGTAAGGCAGGTCCTAAAGCCCTAAACCAGAAAATAATAAATACAGAATATGAGGTCATATTCAATGAAACATGTTTGAAAGAAAACCTGCTGCCAGTATACACCAATATATATATATATATATATATATATATATATATATATATATATATATATATATATATATATATATATATATATATATATATATATATATATATATATATTGGTAGCAGTCTTTCCTGTAGACATATATTATTAAATATGACCGAAAAAGTAAGATTAATAATTCTAACACGAATTTTCTCAATCTTTCGTACATTACGCTTCACTGTTGGAGGTAAATCAAAAATCACTTCTCCAAAATTCATTTTTATTTCTAGTCTGACGCGACACGGGCGCGTTTCGTAAAACTTATTACATTTTCAAAGACTTCACAAATACACAACTGATTAGAACGTATCTCTGATTTTATATCTACATTTGAGTGAGGTGGGAAGGGTGATGTGGCATTAACACAAGACAGAACAGGAGGGGATATTAATAGGGTATTAAAAGTATCAACACAAGACAGAACAGAAACAATGGGTATTGAATAGAAGTGTTTGTAGAAAGCCTATTGGTCCATATTTCTTGATGCTTCTATATTGGAGCGGAGTCTTGAGGTGGGTAGAATATAGTTGTGCAATAATTGGCTGTTGATTGCTGGTGTTGACTTCTTGATGTGTAGTGCCTCGCAAACGTCAAGCCGCCTGCTATCGCTGTATCTATCGATGATTTCTGTGTTGTTTACTAGGATTTCTCTGGCGATGGTTTGGTTATGGGAAGAGATTATATGTTCCTTAATGGAGCCCTGTTGCTTATGCATCGTTAAACGCCTAGAAAGAGATGTTGTTGTCTTGCCTATATACTGGGTTTTTTGGAGCTTACAGTCCCCAAGTGGGCATTTGAAGGCATAGACGACATTAGTCTCTTTTAAAGCGTTCTGTTTTGTGTCTGGAGAGTTTCTCATGAGTAGGCTGGCTGTTTTTCTGGTTTTATAGTAAATCGTCTGTTGTATCCTCTGATTTTTGTCTGTAGGGATAACGTTTCTATTAACAATATCTTTCAGGACCCTTTCCTCCGTTTTATGAGCTGTGGAAAAGAAGTTCCTGTAAAATAGTCTAATAGGGGGTATAGGTGTTGTGTTAGTTGTCTCTTCAGAGGTTGCATGGCTTTTCACTTTCCTTCTTATGATGTCTTCGATGAAACCATTGGAGAAGCCGTTATTGACTAGGACCTGCCTTACCCTACAGAGTTCTTCGTCGACTTGCTTCCATTCTGAGCTGTGGCTGAGAGCACGGTCGACGTATGCGTTAACAACACTCTTCTTGTACCTGCCAAAGATCATTGGGGAATATAAACCTGGATATGCGTATGGAAATGTCAAGACGCACAAGCCTGGAAACCCACTTCGGCCAATCATTAGCCAGATACCCACACCCACGTACAGACTGGCAAAGCGACTCAACGGCCTGCTGACTCCTTATGTTCCTTGCGCCTTCAGCCTGAAGTCTCCAAAGGAATTTGTGGACTTACTGCGGTGCACACGGGCCACAGGGATAAAAGCCTCGTTGGACGTAGAATCGCTGTTTACCAACGTACCTGTGGACGAGACAATCGGAATGATAGCCGACAGAGTGTATCGTGATCCAGCCTGTACTCCTCTTGACATGCCAGAAAGTATTCTGAGGAAACTACTCCAAGCTTGTACTAAAGAGGCACCCTTCTTGAGCCCGGATGGGCACATGTATAAGCAAGTAGATGGGGTCGCCATGGGTTCTCCCCTAGGTGTCCTGTTTGCAAACTTCTACATGGGTACCATCGAGCAAAAAGTCTTAGTCGACATGAACTTGAAACCGGCCATATACTGCAGGTATGTTGACGACATTTTTACACAAGTACCTGATGTCAGACATCTGCAGAAGCTGAAGGAGGCATTTGAGCAGAGTTCCGTGCTGCGTTTCACTTACGAGACGGAAAAGGATGGGAAGCTGCCTTTTCTAGATGTAACAGTCATGGAAAAGGGCGGAGGTTTCCACACTGCAGTCTACACTAAGGAAACAAACATAGGAATGTGCCTAAATGCCAACAGCGACTGCCCTGACAGGTACAAGAGGAGTGTTGTTAACGCATACGTCGACCGTGCTCTCAGCCACAGCTCAGAATGGAAGCAAGTCGACGAAGAACTCTGTAGGGTAAGGCAGGTCCTAGTCAATAACGGCTTCTCCAATGGTTTCATCGAAGACATCATAAGAAGGAAAGTGAAAAGCCATGCAACCTCTGAAGAGACAACTAACACAACACCTATACCCCCTATTAGACTATTTTACAGGAACTTCTTTTCCACAGCTCATAAAACGGAGGAAAGGGTCCTGAAAGATATTGTTAATAGAAACGTTATCCCTACAGACAAAAATCAGAGGATACAACTGACGATTTACTATAAAACCAGAAAAACGGCCAGCCTACTCATGAGAAACTCTCCAGACACAAAACAGAACGCTTTAAAAGAGACTAATGTCGTCTATGCCTTCAAATGCCGACTTGGGGACTGTAAGCTCCAAAAAACCCAGTATATAGGCAAGACAACAACATCTCTTTCTAGGCGTTTAACGATGCATAAGCAACAGGGCTCCATTAAGGAACATATAATCTCTTCCCATAACCAAACCATCGCCAGAGAAATCCTAGTAAACAACACAGAAATCATCGATAGATACAGCGATAGCAGGCGGCTTGACGTTTGCGAGGCACTACACATCAAGAAGTCAACACCAGCAATCAACAGCCAATTATTGCACAACTATATTCTACCCACCTCAAGACTCCGCTCCAATATAGAAGCATCAAGAAATATGGACCAATAGGCTTTCTACAAACACTTCTATTCAATACCCATTGTTTCTGTTCTGTCTTGTGTTGATACTTTTAATACCCTATTAATATCCCCTCCTGTTCTGTCTTGTGTTAATGCCACATCACCCTTCCCACCTCACTCAAATGTAGATATAAAATCAGAGATACGTTCTAATCAGTTGTGTATTTGTGAAGTCTTTGAAAATGTAATAAGTTTTACGAAACGCGCCCGTGTCGCGTCAGACTAGAAATAAAAATGAATTTTGGAGAAGTGATTTTTGATTTACCTCCAACAGTGAAGCGTAATGTACGAAAGATTGAGAAAATTCGTGTTAGAATTATTAATCTTACTTTTTCGGTCATATTTAATAATATATATATATATATATATATATATATATATATATATATATATATATATATATATATATATATATATATATATATATATATATATATATATATATATATATATATATATATATATATATATATGTCGTACCTAATAGCCAGAACGCACTTCTCAGCCTACTATGCAATGCCCGATTTGCCCAATAAGCCAAGTTTTCCTGAATTAATATATTTTCTCAATTTCTTTTCTTATGAAATGATAAAGCTACCCATTTCATTATGTATGAGGTCAATTTTTTTTATTAGAGTTAAAATTAACGTAGATATATGACCGAACCTAACCAACCCTACCTAACCTAACCTAACCTATCTTTATAGGTTAGGTTAGGTTAGGTAGGTTAGGTAGCCGAAAAACAATTAATTCATGAAAACTTGGCTTATTAGGCAAATCGGGCCTTGAATAGTAGGCTGAGAAGTGCGTTCTGGCTACTAGGTACGACATATATATATATATATATATATATATATATATATATATATATATATATATATATAAACATATGTCATTATGAAATAAACCTGGGTACCGGCAGGAACCGAGGTTTATTTTTTATCCCAGGATAGACTAGGAGCTTGGACGGGGAGCGGGCCGCGGGGACATTAAGCCCCGAAATCATGGCGAGGTAAGAGTACAGTGAGCCGCGGGGAGCCACAATGTGGAGGCTAACGAACAAGTGACGTCCTGCCCCTTACACCTGAACTACACTTCAATTATTGGATTAGTAATTGTAATTTAATTTAATTATAATTTAAGTAATAAGTAATTTGCAATGACAGCTCATTCAGTGACAATCATAAGTACATGTATTGTACACGCAAATAGGCTGGTCCGCCGGAAGGTAAATAATTTTAGAATAATTTTTTGGACAATTTAAGTAACTGACCAAATGTTCAAGTTTAGATCAAATAACACAACACTGAATGGACCAATTCTAATTGAATTAAATAATACAGCAATATACAACTCCTTCCCCGTGTGGAGTTCTGTAAGAAACAGTTCACTGAAGGTAAGATAACCTACTGAAATAATAACTTTTATTAAACATTTCTTCAACCAAATGTATTAATACACCTGTATGTCAACCTGTAGCCACTGTATCATACCAAGGCTTCAACAGGATACTCAGGGTTACACAATGTGGAAATAGACTTAGTGTGTGTGTTCAGACACATGTAGTAGGTGTGTCTGTAAATACTTCTAAGGTAACTTATAAACCAAAGCTTCCACAAACAAGGGGAATCAAGACCTTGTCCAGCCTTCCTCAGGAGACACAAAATGTCTACGAACAAAAGTCTAACACCCTCACAGCCTAGTTGAGAGACAGACCTAAAGGCTGAATGACACCAGAACGTACAGACAAAGACTAACAGTCAATACTGAAACAGGAAAGCTTAACAAAGTCTGGGAGTCTGTTATCCACTGACAACATAACTGGACTTCCTCCTTGCTCAGCGAGATTAAGCTAATTAGATATTCTTTCCCACAATAAAACAGGGAGATCCCATAGGGTCTAATTAGAAGATAACGAGCTGGTTGGTTGTGGTCCGGATAACAATGAGACCACATCAGAGTGTGAGTGGTTGACGCCAGGGGTCACTAGCGAGGGCCCCGTGGGGTCAGGTCACTAGCGGGGCCCTCGTGGGGTCAGGTCACTAGTGACGGCCTCGTGGGGTCAGGTCACTAGCGGGGCCCTCGTTGGGTCAGGTCACTAGCGAGGGGGCCCTCGTGGGGTCAGGTCACTAGCGGGGCCCTCGTGGGGTCAGGTCACTAGCGGGGCCCTCGTGGGGTCAGGTCACTAGCGGGGGCCCTCGTGGGGTCAGGTCACTAGCGGGGCCCTCGTGTGGTCAGGTCACTAGCAAGGGGCCCTCGTGGGGTCAGGTCACTAGCGAGTGGGCCCTCGTGGGGTCAGGTCACTAGCGAGGGGGCCCTCGTGGGGTCAGGTCACTAGCGGGGCCCTCGTGGGGTCAGGTCACTAGCGGGGCCCTCGTGGGGTCAGGTCACTAGCGGGGGCCCTCGTGGGGTCAGGTCACTAGCGGGGCCCTCGTAGGGTCAGGTCACTAGCAAGGGGCCCTCGTGGGGTCAGGTCACTGGCGGGGCCCTCGTGGGGTCACGTCACTAGCGAGGGGCCTCGTGGGGTCAGGTCACTAGCGGGGCCCTCGTGGGGTCAGGTCACTAACGGGGCCCTCGTGGGGTTAGGTCACTAGCGGGGCCTACGTGGGGTCAGGTCACTAGCGGGGCCCTCGTGGGGTCAGGTCACTAGCGGGGCCTTCGTGGGGTCAGGTCACTAGCGGGGGCCCTCGTGGGGTCAGGTCACTAGCGGGGCCCTCGTGGGGTCAGGTCACTAGCGAGGTTCCTCGTGGGGTCAGGTCACTAGCGGCGCCCTCGTGGGGTCAGGTCACTAGCGAGGGGCCTCGTGGGGTCAGGTCACTAGCGGGGCCTTTGTGGGGTCAGGTCACTAGCGAGGGCCTCGTGGGGTCAGGTCACTAGCGGGGGCCTCGTGGGGTCAGGTCACTAGCGGGGACCCTCGTGGGGTCAGGTCACTAGCGAGGGGCCTCGTGGGGTCAGGTCACTAGCGGGGCCCTCGTGGGGTCAGGTCACTAGCGGGGCCCTCGTGGGGTCAGGTCACTAGCGAGGGGCCTCGTGGGGTCAGGTCACTAGCGAGGGGCCCTCGTGGGGTCAGGTCACTAGCGGGGCCTTCGTGGGGTCAGGTCACTAGCGAGGGGCCCTCGTGGGGTCAGGTCACTAGCGGGGGCCCTCGTGGGGTCAGGTCACTAGCGGGGCCCTCGTGGGGTCAGGTCACTAGCGTGGCCCTCGTGGGGTCAGGTCACTAGCGGGGGACCTCGTGGGGTCAGGTCACTAGCGGGGCCCTCGTGGGGTCAGGTCACTAGCGGGGGACCTCGTGGGGTCAGGTCACTAGCGGGGCCCTCGTGGGGTCAGGTCACTAGCGAGGTTCCTCGTGGGGTCAGGTCACTAGCGGGGCCCTCGTGGGGTCAGGTCACTAGCGAGGGGCCTCGTGGGGTCAGGTCACTAGCGAGGGCCTCGTGGGGTCAGGTCACTAGCGAGGGCCTCGTGGGGTCAGGTCACTAGCGGGGGCCCTCGTGGGGTCAGGTCACTAGCGAGGGCCTCGTGGGGTCAGGTCACTAGCGGGGGCCCTCGTGGGGTCAGGTCACTATCGAGGGGGCCCTCGTGGGGTCAGGTCACTATCGAGGGGGCCCTCGTGGGGTCAGGTCACTAGCGGGGGGCCCTCGTGGGGTCAGGTCACTAGCGGGGCCCTCGTGGGGTCAGGTCACTAGCAAGGGGCCCTCGTGGGGTCAGGTCACTGGCGGGGCCCTCGTGGGGTCACGTCACTAGCGAGGGGCCTCATGGGGTCAGGTCACTGGCAGGGCCCTCGTGGGGTCAGGTCACTAACGGGGCCCTCGTGGGGTCAGGTCACTAGCGGGGCCCTCGTGGGGTCAGGTCACTAGCGGGGCCCTCGTGGGGTCAGGTTACTAGCGAGGGGCCCTCGTGGGGTCAGGTCACAAGCGAGGGGCCTCGTGGGGTCAGGTCACTAGCGAGGGGCCTCGTGGGGTCAGGCCACTAGCGAGGGGCCTCGTGGGGTCAGGTCACTAGCGGGGCCCTCGTGGGGTCAGGTCCCTAGCGAGGGGCCCTCGTGGGGTCAGGTCACTAGCGAGGGGCCTCGTGGGGTCAGGTCACTAGCGAAGGGCCTCGTGGGGTCAGGCCACTAGCGAGGGGCCTCGTGGGGTCAGGTCACTAGCGAGGGGCCTAGTGGGGTCTGGTCACTAGCGAGGGGCCCTCGTGGGGTCAGGTCACTAGCGGGGCCCTCTTGGGTCGTGGGGTCAGGCCCCTAGCGAGGGGCCCTCGTGGGGTCAGGTCACTAGCGAGGGTCCTCGTGGGGTCAGGTCACTACCGGGGCCCTCGTGGGGTCAGGTCACTGGCGAGGGGCCCTCGTGGGGTCAGGTCACTAGCGAGGGGCCTCGTGGGGTCAGGTCACTAGCGGGGCCCTCGTGGGGTCAGGTCACTAGCGAGGGGCCTCGTGGGGTCAGGTCACTAGCGAGGCCCTCGTGGGGTCAGGTCACTAGCGAGGGGCCCTCGTGGGGTCAGGTCACTATCGAGGGGTCCTCGTGGGGTCAGGTCACTAGCGGGGGCCTCGTGTGGTCAGGTCACTAGCGAGGCCCTCGTGGGGTCAGGTCATTAGCGAGGGGCCTCGTGGGGTCAGGTCACTAGCGAGGGGCCCTCGTGGGGTCAGGTCACTAGCGTGGGGCCCTCGTGGGGTCAGGTCACTAGCGAGGGGCCCTCGTGGCCTAAGGTCACTAGCGTGGGGCCCTCGTGGGGTCAGGTCACTAGCGAGGGGCCTTCGTGGGGTCAGGTCACCAGCGAGGGGCCCTCGTGGGGTCAGGTCACTAGCAAGGGGCCCTCGTGGGGTCAGGTCACTAGCGGGGGCCCTCGTGGGGTCAGGTCACTAGCGGGGGCCCTCGTGGGGTCAGGTCACTAGCGAGGGGCCTCGTGGGGTCAGGTCACTAGCAGGGCCCTCGTGGGGTCAGGTCACTAGCGAGGGGCCCTCGTGGGGTCAGGTCACTAGCGGGGCCCTCGTGGGGTCAGGTCACTAGCGAGGGGCCCTCGTGGGGTCAGGTCACTAGCGGGGGCCCTCGTGGGGTCAGGTCACTAGCGAGGGGCCTCGTGGGGTCAGGTCACTAGCGGGGCCCTCGTGGGGTCAGGTCACTAGCGAGGGGCCCTCGTGGGGTCAGGTCACTAGCGGGGCCCTCGTGGGGTCAGGTCACTAGCGAGGGGCCCTCGTGGGGTCAGGTCACTAGCGAGGGGCCCTCGTGGGGTCAGGTCACTAGCGAGGGGCCCTCGTGGGGTCAGGTCACTAGCGGGGCCCTCGTGGGGTCAGGTCACTAGCGAGGGGCCCTCGTGGGGTCAGGTCACTAGCGGGGCCCTCGTGGGGTCAGGTCACTAGCGAGGGGCCCTCGTGGGGTCAGGTCACTAGCGAGGGGCCCTCGTGGGGTCAGGTTACTAGCGGGGCCCTCGTGGGGTCAGGTCACTAGCGAGGGGCCTCGTGGGGTCAGGTCACTAGCGAGGGGCCCTCGTGGGGTCAGGTCACTAGCGGGGCCTTCGTGGGGTCAGGTCACTAGCGAGGGGCCCTCGTGGGGTCAGGTCACTAGCGGGGGCCCTCGTGGGGTCAGGTCACTAGCGGGGCCCTCGTGGGGTCAGGTCACTAGCGTGGCCCTCGTGGGGTCAGGTCACTAGCGGGGGACCTCGTGGGGTCAGGTCACTAGCGGGGCCCTCGTGGGGTCAGGTCACTAGCGGGGGACCTCGTGGGGTCAGGTCACTAGCGGGGCCCTCGTGGGGTCAGGTCACTAGCGAGGTTCCTCGTGGGGTCAGGTCACTAGCGGGGCCCTCGTGGGGTCAGGTCACTAGCGAGGGGCCTCGTGGGGTCAGGTCACTAGCGAGGGCCTCGTGGGGTCAGGTCACTAGCGAGGGCCTCGTGGGGTCAGGTCACTAGCGGGGGCCCTCGTGGGGTCAGGTCACTAGCGAGGGCCTCGTGGGGTCAGGTCACTAGCGGGGGCCCTCGTGGGGTCAGGTCACTATCGAGGGGGCCCTCGTGGGGTCAGGTCACTATCGAGGGGGCCCTCGTGGGGTCAGGTCACTAGCGGGGGGCCCTCGTGGGGTCAGGTCACTAGCGGGGCCCTCGTGGGGTCAGGTCACTAGCAAGGGGCCCTCGTGGGGTCAGGTCACTGGCGGGGCCCTCGTGGGGTCACGTCACTAGCGAGGGGCCTCATGGGGTCAGGTCACTGGCAGGGCCCTCGTGGGGTCAGGTCACTAACGGGGCCCTCGTGGAGTCAGGTCACTAGCGGGGCCCTCGTGGGGTCAGGTCACTAGCGGGGCCCTCGTGGGGTCAGGTTACTAGCGAGGGGCCCTCGTGGGGTCAGGTCACAAGCGAGGGGCCTCGTGGGGTCAGGTCACTAGCGAGGGGCCTCGTGGGGTCAGGCCACTAGCGAGGGGCCTCGTGGGGTCAGGTCACTAGCGGGGCCCTCGTGGGGTCAGGTCCCTAGCGAGGGGCCCTCGTGGGGTCAGGTCACTAGCGAGGGGCCTCGTGGGGTCAGGTCACTAGCGAAGGGCCTCGTGGGGTCAGGCCACTAGCGAGGGGCCTCGTGGGGTCAGGTCACTAGCGAGGGGCCTAGTGGGGTCTGGTCACTAGCGAGGGGCCCTCGTGGGGTCAGGTCACTAGCGGGGCCCTCTTGGGTCGTGGGGTCAGGCCCCTAGCGAGGGGCCCTCGTGGGGTCAGGTCACTAGCGAGGGTCCTCGTGGGGTCAGGTCACTACCGGGGCCCTCGTGGGGTCAGGTCACTGGCGAGGGGCCCTCGTGGGGTCAGGTCACTAGCGAGGGGCCTCGTGGGGTCAGGTCACTAGCGGGGCCCTCGTGGGGTCAGGTCACTAGCGAGGGGCCTCGTGGGGTCAGGTCACTAGCGAGGCCCTCGTGGGGTCAGGTCACTAGCGAGGGGCCCTCGTGGGGTCAGGTCACTATCGAGGGGTCCTCGTGGGGTCAGGTCACTAGCGGGGGCCTCGTGTGGTCAGGTCACTAGCGAGGCCCTCGTGGGGTCAGGTCATTAGCGAGGGGCCTCGTGGGGTCAGGTCACTAGCGAGGGGCCCTCGTGGGGTCAGGTCACTAGCGTGGGGCCCTCGTGGGGTCAGGTCACTAGCGAGGGGCCCTCGTGGCCTAAGGTCACTAGCGTGGGGCCCTCGTGGGGTCAGGTCACTAGCGAGGGGCCTTCGTGGGGTCAGGTCACCAGCGAGGGGCCCTCGTGGGGTCAGGTCACTAGCAAGGGGCCCTCGTGGGGTCAGGTCACTAGCGGGGGCCCTCGTGGGGTCAGGTCACTAGCGGGGGCCCTCGTGGGGTCAGGTCACTAGCGAGGGGCCTCGTGGGGTCAGGTCACTAGCAGGGCCCTCGTGGGGTCAGGTCACTAGCGAGGGGCCCTCGTGGGGTCAGGTCACTAGCGGGGCCCTCGTGGGGTCAGGTCACTAGCGAGGGGCCCTCGTGGGGTCAGGTCACTAGCGGGGGCCCTCGTGGGGTCAGGTCACTAGCGAGGGGCCTCGTGGGGTCAGGTCACTAGCGGGGCCCTCGTGGGGTCAGGTCACTAGCGAGGGGCCCTCGTGGGGTCAGGTCACTAGCGGGGCCCTCGTGGGGTCAGGTCACTAGCGAGGGGCCCTCGTGGGGTCAGGTCACTAGCGAGGGGCCCTCGTGGGGTCAGGTCACTAGCGAGGGGCCCTCGTGGGGTCAGGTCACTAGCGGGGCCCTCGTGGGGTCAGGTCACTAGCGAGGGGCCCTCGTGGGGTCAGGTCACTAGCGGGGCCCTCGTGGGGTCAGGTCACTAGCGAGGGGCCCTCGTGGGGTCAGGTCACTAGCGAGGGGCCCTCGTGGGGTCAGGTTACTAGCGGGGCCCTCGTGGGGTCAGGTCACTAGCGAGGGGCCCTCGTGGAGTCAGTTGCCATCCAGAGAGACATGAGCCACATCAAAAAGATATCTTAAAAGTCACTAGATTAGAGGCCGTAACTCCGTCACTAGTGAAGAGGCCGTAACTCCATCACTAGTGAAGAGGTCGTAACTCCGTCACTAGTGAAGAGGCCGTAACTCCATCACTAGTGAAGAGGTCGTAACTCCATCACTAGTGAAGAGTTCGTAGCTCCATCACTAGTGAAGAGGTCGTAACTCCGTCACTAGTGAAGAGTTCGTAGCTCCATCACTAGTGAAGAGGTCGTAACTCCATCACTAGTGAAGAGGTCGTAACTCCATCACTAGTGAAGAGGTCGTAACTCCATCACTAGTGAAGAGGTCGTAACTCCATCACTAGTGAAGAGGTCGTAACTCCATCACTAGTGAAGAGTTCGTAGCTCCATCACTAGTGAAGAGGTCGTAGCTCCATCACTAGTGAAGAGGTCGTAACTCCATCACTAGTGAAGAGGTCGTAACTCCATCACTAGTGAAGAGGTCGTAACTCCATCACTAGTGAAGAGGTCGTAACTCCATCACTAGTGAAGAGGTCGTAACTCCGTCACTAGTGAAGAGGTAGTAACTCCATCACTAGTGAAGAGTTCGTAGCTCCATCACTAGTGAAGAGGTCGTAACTCCGTCACTAGTGAAGAGTTCGTAGCTCCATCACTAGTGAAGAGGTCGTAACTCCGTCACTAGTGAAGAGTTCGTAACTCCGTCACTAGTGAAGAGGTCGTAACTCCGTCACTAGTGAAGAGTTCGTAACTCCGTCACTAGTGAAGAGGTCGTAACTCCGTCACTAGTGAAGAGTTCGTAACTCCGTCACTAGTGAAGAGTTCGTAACTCCGTCACTAGTGAAGAGTTCGTAACTCCGTCACTAGTGAAGAGGTCTGTTACCACCCTTGAGACTAAATAAGGTTCTTCTCCCCGCAGTGCAATAAAAGATAATAAATCGGTCTTGCCAACAACTGTCTAGGGGTAAATATACATCACTGCATAAAAATGGAGAACAATATATTTATGCTAAGGGGGACAATCATAAAAAACACTTAAATGTATCAATAATAACCAGAAATATTCTTCAGCATGCAAATCATAGAATAACCTCCTTATTGAGACATGAGCACTATCACTAAGACATGGATTAATTAGAGAGATATATACAATATGACCCAACCAGATAATTAACATTTATATGGGCTAAAATAACAGTGACCAATGACTTAACTTAAACCATGACTCCTCATGACCGCTGCCGCCACGCTTCTGCCCACGCCTTGGACCGCAAGCCAAGCGTCTACCAAAAAATCAACTAAACGTCCACACAAAACATTGTGGAAAATCTAATAATAAAACGCAGCACTGATATTCAAAACATTGTTAAACTAAAGAATAGTAAACACTGGTACAACATTCTATATAATAATACAGAAACCAAATATGGGCATAATTTAAGGTGAAACTATAAACACTCAATTGACAACAATGTTCCCACACTGGCCATATCCAAATATGGTCAACCGCCCACACGGAGAAACTACATGAGAAATTAACACCAAAAGCCTCACACAATATAATGTAACTCATGCACACTACTGCATGCTATAATATATATATATAACATACAAATCTTATATCATACAACTAGATGCTATATTAAAGAACAAGACAATAAAGTAATATGAGAATCAAGAGTAATGCAGAATCCTAGTGAGATTCGTAACAAGGTCGTAACTCCGTCACTAGTGAAGAGGTCGTATCTCCGTCACTAGTGAAGAGGTCGTAACTCCATCACTAGTGAAGAGGTCGTAATTCCGTCACTAGTGAAGAGGTCGTAACTCCAGGCACTAGTGAAGAGGTCGTAACTCCAGTCACTAGTGAAGAGGTCGTAACTCCATCACTAGTGAAGAGGTCGTAACTCCAGTCAAAAAGTGAACAGGTCGTATCTCCAGTCACTAGTGAAGAGGTCGTTACTCCATCCCTAGTGAAGAGGTCGTAACTCCATCACTAGTGAAGAGGTCGTAATTCCAGTCACAAGTGACGAGGTCGTAACTCCAGTCACTAGTGAAGAGGTCGTAACTCCAGTCACTAGTGAAGAGGTCGTAACTCCATCACTAGTGAAGAGGTCGTAACTCCATCACTAGTGAAGAGGTCGTAACTCCATCACTAGTGAAGAGGTCGTAACTCCAGGCACTAGTGAAGAGGTCGTAACTCCAGGCACTAGTGAAGAGGTCGTAACTCCATCACTAGTGAAGAGGTCGTAACTCCAGTCACTAGTGAAGAGGTCGTAACTCCATCACTAGTGAAGAGGTCGTAACTCCATCACTAGTGAAGAGGTCGTAACTCCATCACTAGTGAAGAGGTCGTAACTCCAGGCACTAGTGAAGAGGTCGTAACTCCAGGCACTAGTGAAGAGGTCGTAACTCCATTACTAGTGAAGAGGTCGTAACTCCATGAATAGTGAAGAGGTCGTAACTCCAGGCAATAGTGAAGCGGTCGTAACTCCAGTCACTAGTGAAGAGGTCGTAACTCCATCACTAGTGAAGAGGTCGCAACTCCATCACTAGTGAAGAGGTTCGTAACTCCATGAATAGTGAAGAGGTCGTAACTCCAGGCACTAGTGAATCGGTCGTAACTCCAGTCACTATTGAAGAGGTCGTAACTCCATCACTAGTGAAGAGGTCGTAACTCCATCACTAGTGAAGAGGTCGTAACTCCATCACTAGTGAAGAGGTCGTAACTCCATCACTAGTGAAGAGGTCGTAACTCCATCACTAGTGAAGAGGTCGTAACTCCATCACTAGTGAAGAGGTCGTAACTCCATGAATAGTGAAGAGGTCGTAACTCCAGGCACAAGTGAATCGGTCGTAACTCCAGTCACTATTGAAGAGGTCGTAACTCCATCACTAGTGAAGAGGTCGTAACTCCATCACTAGTGAAGAGGTCGTAACTCCATCACTAGTGAAGAGGTCGTAACTCCAGGCACTAGTGAAGAGGTCGTAACTCCATCACTAGTGAAGAGGTCGTTATTCCAGGCACTAGTGAAGAGGTCGTAACTCCAGTCACTAGTGACGAGATCGTAACTCCATAACTAGTGAAGAGGTCGTAACCCCAGGCACTAGGAAAGAGGTCGTAACTCCATCCCTAGTGAAGAGGTCGTAACTCCAGGCACTAGTGAAGAGGTCGTAACTCCAGGCACTAGTGAAGAGGTCGTAACTCCATCACTAGTGAAGAGGTCGTAACTCCAGGCACTAGTGACGAGGTCGTAACTCCAGGCACTAGTGAAGAGGTCGTAACTCCAGGCACTAGTGAAGAGGTCGTAACTCCATCACTAGTGAAGAGGTCGTAACTCCAGGCACTAGTGAAGAGGTCGTAACTCCAGGCACTAGTGAAGAGGTCGTAACTCCATCACTAGTGAAGAGGTCGTAACTCCAGGCACTAGTGAAGAGGTCGTAACTCCATCACTAGTGAAGAGGTCGTAACTCCAGGCACTAGTGAAGAGGTCGTAACTCTATCACTAGTGAAGAGGTCGTAACTCCAGGCACTAGTGAAGAGATCGTAACTCCATAACTAGTGAAGAGGTCGTAACTCCATGTAATAGTGAAGAGGTCGTAACTCCATCCCTAGTGAAGAGGTCGTAACTCCAGGCACTAGTGAAGAGGTCGTAACACCAGGCACTAGTGAAGAGGTCGTAACTCCAGTCACTAGTGAAGAGGTTGTATCTCCATAACTAGTGAAGAGGTCGTAACTCCAGGCACTAGTGAAGAGGTCGTAACTCCATCCCTAGTGAAGAGGTCGTAACTCCAGGCACTAGTGAAGAGATCGTAACTCCATCCCTAGTGAAGAGGTCGTAACTCCATCCCTAGTGAAGAGGTCGTAACTCCAGGCACTAGTGAAGAGATCGTAACTCCATAACTAGTGAAGAGGTCGTAACTCCAGGCACTAGTGAAGAGGTCGTATCTCCATAACTAGTGAAGAGGTCGTAACTCCAGGCACTAGTGAAGAGGTCGTAACTCCATCCCTAGTGAAGAGGTCGTAACTCCAGGCACTAGTGAAGAGATCGTAACTCCATAACTAGTGAAGAGGTCGTAACTCCAGGCACTAGTGAAGAGGTCGTAACTCTATCACTAGTGAAGAGGTCGTAACTCCAGGCACTAGTGAAGAGATCGTAACTCCATAACTAGTGAAGAGGTCGTAACTCCATGTAATAGTGAAGAGGTCGTAACTCCATCCCTAGTGAAGAGGTCGTAACTCCAGGCACTAGTGAAGAGGTCGTAACACCAGGCACTAGTGAAGAGGTCGTAACTCCAGTCACTAGTGAAGAGGTCGTAACTCCATCCCTAGTGAAGAGGTCGTAACACCAGGCACTAGTGAAGAGGTCGTAACTCCAGGCACTAGTGAAGAGGTCGTAACTCCAGGCACTAGTGAAGAGGTCGTAACACCAGGCACTAGTGAAGAGGTCGTAACTCCAGGCACTAGTGAAGAGGTCGTAACTCCATCACTAGTGAAGAGGTCGTAACTCCAGGCACTAGTGAAGAGGTCGTAACTCCAGGCACTAGTGAAGAGGTCGTAACTCCAGGCACTAGTGAAGAGGTCGTAACACCAGGCACTAGTGAAGAGGTCGTAACTCCAGGCACTAGTGAAGAGGTCGTAACTCCATCACTAGTGAAGAGGTCGTAACTCCAGGCACTAGTGAATAGGTCGTAACTCCAACACTATTGAAGAGGTCGTAACTCCATCACTAGTGAAGAGGTCGTAACTCCAGGCACTAGTGAAGAGGTCGTAACTCCAGGCACTAGTGAAGAGGTCGTAACTCCAGGCACTAGTGAAGAGGTCGTAACTCCAGGCACTAGTGAAGAGGTCGTAACACCAGGCACTAGTGAAGAGGTCGTAACTCCAGGCACTAGTGAAGAGGTCGTAACTCCATCACTAGTGAAGAGGTCGTAACTCCAGGCCCTAGTGAAGAGGTCGTAACTCCAGGCACTAGTGAAGAGGTCGTAACTCCAGGCCCTAGTGAAGAGGTCGTAACTCCAGGCCCTAGTGAAGAGGTCGTAACTCCAGGCCCTAGTGAAGAGGTCGTAACTCCAGGCCCTAGTGAAGAGGTCGTAACTCCAGGCACTAGTGAAGAGGTCGTAACTCCAGGCACTAGTGAAGAGGTCGTAACTCCAGGCCCTAGTGAAGAGGTCGTAACTCCATAACTAGTGAAGAGGTCGTAACTCCAGGCACTAGTGAAGAGGTCGTAACTCCATCCCTAGTGAAGAGGTCGTAACTCCAGGCACTAGTGAAGAGATCGTAACTCCATAACTAGTGAAGAGGTCGTAACTCCAGGCACTAGTGAAGAGGTCGTAACTCTATCACTAGTGAAGAGGTCGTAACTCCAGGCACTAGTGAAGAGATCGTAACTCCATAACTAGTGAAGAGGTCGTAACTCCATGTAATAGTGAAGAGGTCGTAACTCCATCCCTAGGGAAGAGGTCGTAACTCCAGGCACTAGTGAAGAGGTCGTAACACCAGGCACTAGTGAAGAGGTCGTAACACCAGGCACTAGTGAAGAGGTCGTAACTCCAGGCACTAGTGAAGAGGTCGTAACTCCATCACTAGTGAAGAGGTCGTAACTCCAGGCACTAGTGAATAGGTCGTAACTCCATCACTAGTGAAGAGGTCGTAACTCCAGGCACTAGTGAAGAGGTCGTAACTCCAGGCACTAGTGAAGAGGTCGTAACTCCAGGCACTAGTGAAGAGGTCGTAACTCCAGGCACTAGTGAAGAGGTCGTAACTCCAGGCACTAGTGAAGAGGTCGTAACACCAGGCACTAGTGAAGAGGTCGTAACTCCAGGCACTAGTGAAGAGGTCGTAACTCCATCACTAGTGAAGAGGTCGTAACTCCAGGCCCTAGTGAAGAGGTCGTAACTCCAGGCACTAGTGAAGAGGTCGTAACTCCAGGCCCTAGTGAAGAGGTCGTAACTCCAGGCCCTAGTGAAGAGGTCGTAACTCCAGGCCCTAGTGAAGAGGTCGTAACTCCAGGCCCTAGTGAAGAGGTCGTAACTCCAGGCACTAGTGAAGAGGTCGTAACTCCAGGCACTAGTGAAGAGGTCGTAACTCCAGGCCCTAGTGAAGAGGTCGTAACTCCAGGCCCTAGTGAAGAGGTCGTAACTCCAGTAAGGTCATTCACACATTCAATCTCTACATCAGCTTCACAATATTAGTAAATTATTATATAATATTATACCATGTATTATATGAGAGCGTCCTCGCTCGGAACACACTTCCGGGCTCATAACTACCGAACTGGACACTTGCAGACGGTGAGTCACAATAACGAGGCTGAAGACATGATGACTAAGCCCCCCCCCCCCACACACACACACACATTCTTCAGGAGTCAGAGAAGGAAAAAGACTTGGGGGTTGATATCACGCCAGACCTGTCTCCTGCAGCACATATCAAGCGGATAACATCAGCGGCATATGCCAGGCTGGCCAACATACGAACGGCATTCAGAAACTTGTGTAAAGAATCATTCAGAACTTTGTATACCACATATGTCAGGCCAATCCTGGAGTATGCAGCCCCAGCATGAAGTCCATATCTAGTCAAGGATAAGACTAAACTGGAAAAGGTTCAAAGGTTTGCCACCAGACTAGTACCCGAGCTGAGAGGTATGAGCTACGAGGAGAGACTACGGGAATTAAACCTCACTTCGCTGGAAGACAGAAGAGTTAGGGGGGACATGATCACCACATTCAAGATTCTGAAGGGGATTGATAGGGTAGATAAAGACAGTCTATTTAACACAAGGGGAACACGCACAAGGGGACACAGGTGGAAACTGAGTGCCCAAATGAGCCACAGAGATATTAGAAAGAACTTTTTTAGTGTCAGAGTGGTTGACAAATGGAATGCATTAGGGGGTGATGTGGTGGAGGCTCACTCCATACACAGTTTCAAGTGTAGATATGACAGAGCCCGATAGGCTCAGGAATCTGTACACATGTTGATTGACGGTTGAGAGGCGGGACCAAAGAGCCAGAGCTCAACCCCCGCAAACACAACTAGGTGAGTACAACTAGGTGAGTACACACACACACACACACACACACACACACACACACACACACACACACACACACACACACACACACACACACACACTCACTCACACACAAACATACACACACACAAACACACACACA
Source organism: Procambarus clarkii (assembly GCF_040958095.1). Taxonomy (NCBI): domain Eukaryota; kingdom Metazoa; phylum Arthropoda; class Malacostraca; order Decapoda; family Cambaridae; genus Procambarus; species Procambarus clarkii. The sequence goes on from NC_091175.1 coordinate 43,034,861, forward strand.
CACATACACGCATAAGAGATGTGGTGGAGGCTGACTCCATACACAGTTTCAAGTGTAGATATGATAGAGCCCGATAGGATCAGGAATCTGTACACCTGTTGATTGACGGTTGAGAGGCGGGACCAAAGAGCCAGAGCTCAACCCCCGCAAACACAACTAGTTGAGTACAACTAGGTGAGTACACACACACACACACCAGAAGATGGAGAGACGACGACGTTTCGGTCCGTCCTGAACCATCTTGGGAGGTTTCTTGAACGGAACACTAATGGTGCAGTGATCTGCACTGATTCAAAAGCAGCACTGCAAAGCCTAAGTAAAAATCGGGCAGAAAATCTTGCAATAGTCGCTGAAATTAAGAGAGCTGTGAGAGTACTTACCAATCAGGGAAGAGTCATCATGTTTCTGTGGATCCTCTCCCATGTTGGGGATCCCATCCCATGTTGGGGATCCCCTCCCATGTTGGGGATCCCCTCCCATGTTGGAATATGTGGGAATGAACGAGCAGATGTGCTGGCTGCTGAAGGCGCTGAAGGAGACCATATTGAATACTTCATACCCAAGACTATACTACAAATTAGAGGTATTATCAGGCAACATCACCGTGACAAGGTAACTGAGGAAAGGAGGATAGAAGTACAAACCAGTGAATCTGTACGATGGTACAACATGGTTGCAGCTGGCAATCCCAATCATTATGGCCGAAGAGGAGGAGGAGGACGAGGGACAGAATCAGTATTAGCGAAAATCCGTCCTGATACAAATATACATGGAGATATGGAATGGAAACAACAGTAGATTAGCGAAGTTGCAGAATCTGTGGTGAGAGTGATGGACACCGCCTTGACCACTATCTACGTGAATGTGAACACCTGAGGGACATTAGGAATATGTGTAGAATAATAAACCCCACATCGTTTGAGTTAGGAAAACACTATTTGTCAAATATTGATACTGTTCTTAAAAGATTTCCCCATTTTGCACCTGCAAGATAACGTAAGCTTTTAAGGGTTGACAGATGTTAATCTTCTTGTTTGAGGAGCTGTTCACTTGAGACAGTTAAGCAAGTCCCAGCTGTGTCTGGGTACAAGTGACGGGATGAACAACCCAGCGGGTTTTCTTCCTATTGGGGAGTGTTGTACATGCTGCTATGGTGGTCTGTCCACTCACAAGATGAGTGGCCCTGCCCAGTACTGTCACTATGGCGGTGTGTTCACTCACAGGATGAGTGACGCTGCCCAATAAACTCGCCCCTGGGGGAAAAAATTAAAAAAAAAAAAAAAATTGGGAGACTTGGCAATGGTCCAGGACGGACCGAAACGTCGTCGCTTTTCCATCTTCTGAGTTGTTTTCACCTTGTTGTGCTTGTGGGGGTTGAGCTCTGGCTCTTTGGTTCCGCCTCTCAACCGTCAATCAACTGGTGTACAGGTTCCTGAGCCTACTGGGCTCTGTTATATCTACACTTGAGACTGTGTATGGAGTCTGTAGTTGTGAGCAACCCATCCTCCGAATTGACAGTACGATTTAATACTAAGTGCAATAAGTACACTTTCCCACTGTCATAAACAGTGCATAATTGCACTTATGGGGCTGTTACATTTACCCAACTCCCTCCCCCGATTTAATTCTCCTCGTTTTCTGTTAAGACACTCAGAATTTTAGGATGAAGCTTTCAAATTCAATTTGCAGTACACAAGTTTTAAATATCAGGATTTTTTTTTTAGATTTATTAAATAATATAGATTTTATGCAAAATTTTAAAATATCCTGAGTTACTTTACAATTTATTTATATATTTTAGTTTTGTTTTATTAGTTTTATAAAACTGTAATATCAATATACCTGTAGGTTAAGAACTAGTTGTAATTAAGAAGCAATAAAATTATTATCTTCAAAAACTAAGACGGTTAGGTGAGGTTGTGGTTTTCTATTCAGTTTTTCAGGTAAACTCAAATATTCACAATATATTTGACAGTACGATTTAATACTAAGTGAAAATAAGTACAATTCCTAACTATTATGAATAGTACATAATTGCACTTCTTACATTTACCACCCTATTTTTGGAGGACGGGCTGGATCTGGTCATCCTGACGTAACGTCTCTAGTCACAACAGTTACGCCAAGAGTCAGGAATCTTCCTTAAAGTATTATTATTATTAACATCTTTATTGACAAAAATTAATTATAATTTGGCCTAATCTGAGTAATACAATTAGGTCTTATTAGAGTGAGAATGATGCACTGTCACACACGACAGAGGATCATACACAGAGAAGTGGTGTGTTACCAGCACTAAATCTATACAGCCCATACAACTGTATAACAAGGCGGGTCATGAATGAAATGAATAAATAACACACAAAATAGGACTATAAATAGTGTGTCGAAATTAACAGAGATATATAAGTTTTAATAAAGAATTCAAAATGGGCAAAACTGGAACGGGAGAGAATAGAGATAGAAGCTGTAATAGTGTTGTTGAAGCCTGGAACTGGGACGTGATACAACACAATTTCTTTGGAAGGTTTAAGAAAACGTCGAACACACACGTCAGAGGAAATGGTCGGGAGTAAACAGGACCTACATAACAGGGGCGTTGTTTATAAACAGGACTTGCACTGCACGGGCCAGCAAGGCTGTAAATAAACTCCATGAGAGTAAACAGTGTAAACACAGTGTAAACACAGTATAAACAGTGTACAGATTGAGTGTAAACAGGACCTGCCTCGATGGTCTAGTGGGGTCGGAGGTGAATAGGACCCTCCGAACATGAACTAGCGAAGTTTGGTGTAAATAGGACCCGCCGAACATGAACTAGCGACAGTGTTGCCATGTCTTCACACCGTCACACAACCTCTGGTCAGGGAAACACCTCGAGCCAATTACAAATAAAATGCTAACAAAGGCAGTTACAAATCTGTATAAATCACTAAATTAATAACTCGGCAAATATTAAATAACACATCAATGAAATGCCAATTTATGAAACCAACTAGCAAGAAATTAACGCTAGTGATTCAAAGACATCTAACAGCAATTAACTAGCGCACTGATGAGGGATTGTGATTCCCTGACTTTTACAATCGCCACCAGAAAGCAAAATAATATAAAAGAAGTGTTTAAACACACTCAGCAGAGTGGCGCTGCCTGGGACCCATTTACACAGGGGAGACAAAGCTGTAATTTTGGGGCCCGACATCAGGGCCCATTCCAGTTGCCGCCACAGCCACAAACACAAAAATTCCTCCTCCAAACGGACCATTTTCATCTGAACCGTCGTCGGTGGTGGACCGCCTCGTGGTCTGGCTTTATTTACGGAGGAAGTCTCACAAGAAACAAATGAAAGCAACTATATATATATATATATATATATATATATATATATATATATATATATATATATATATATATATATATATATATATATATATATATATATATATATATATATGTGTCGTACCTAGTAGCCAGAACGCACTTCTCAGCCTACTATGCAAGGCCCGATTTGCCTAATAAGCCAAGTTTTCATGAATTAATATATTTTCTCTAATTTTTTTCATATGAAATGATAAAGCTACCCATATCATTATGTATGAGGTCAATTTTTTTTTATTGGAGTTGAAATTAACGTAGATATATGACCGAACCTAACCTAACCTAACCTATCTTTATAGGTTAGGTTAGGTTAGGTAGCCGAAAAAGTTAGGTTTGGCTAGGTTAGGTAGGTTAGGTAGTCAAAAAACAAATAATTCATGAAAACTTCGCTTATTAGGCAAATTGGGCCTTGCATAGTAGGCTGAGAAGGGCATTCTGGCTACTAGGTACGACATATATATATATATATATATATATATATATATATATATATATATATATATATATGTCGTACCTAGTAGCCAGAACTCACTTCTCAGCCTACTATTCAAGGCCCGATTTGCCTAATAAGCCAAGTTTTCATGAATTAATGTTTTTTCGTCTACCTAACCTACCTAACCTAACCTAACCTAGCTTTTTTTGGATACCTAACCTAACCTTACCTATAAATATAGGTTAGGTTAGGTTAGGTAGGGTTGGTTAGGTTCGGTCATATATCTACGTTAATTTTAACTCCAATAAAAATTTTTTTACCTCATACATAGAGAAAAGGGTTGCTTTATCATTTCATAAGAAAAAAATTATAGTAAATATATTAATTCAGGAAAACTTGGCTTATTAGGCAAATCGGGCCTTGAATTGTAGGCTGAGAAGTGAGTTCTGGCTACTAGGTACGACATATATATATATATGTCGTACCTAGTAGCCAGAATGCACTTCTCAGCCTACTATGCAAGGCCCGATTTGCCTAATAAGCCAAGTTTTCATGAAATAATTGTTTTTCGGCTACCTAACCTACCTAACCTAACCTAACCTACCTTTTTCGGCTACCTAACTTAACTTAACCTATAAAGATAGGTTAGGTTAGGTTAGGTAAGGTTGGTTAGGTTTGGTCATATATCTACGTTAATTTTAACTCCAATAAAAATAAATTGACCTCATACATAATGAAATTGGTAGCTTTATCATTTCATAAGAAAAAAATTAGAGAAAATATATTAATTCAGGAAAACTTGGCTTATTAGGCAAATTGCGCCTTGCATAGTAGGCCAAAAAGTGCGTTCTGGCTACTAGGTACGACATATATATATATATATATATATATATATATATATATATATATATATATATATATATATATATATATATATATATATATATATATATATATATATATGTTGTACCTAGTAGCCAGAACAAACTTCTCAGCCTACTATGCAAGGCCCGATTTGCCTAATAAGCCAAGTTTTCCTGAATTAATATATTTTCTCTAATTTTTTTCTTATGAAATGATAAAGCTACCCATTTCATTATGTATGAGGGCAATTTTTTTTATTTGAGTTAAAATTAACGTAGATATATGACCGAACCTAACCAACACTACCTAACCTAACCTAACCTATCTTTATAGGTTAGGTTGGATTAGGTAGCCGAAAAAGTTAGGTTAGGTTAGGTTAGGTAGGTTAGGTAGTCGAAAAACAATTAATTCATGAAAACTTGGCTTATTATGCAAATCGGGCCTTGCATAGTAGGCCGAAAAGTGCGTTCTGGCTACTAGGTACGACATATATATATATATATATATATATATATATATATATATATATATATATATATATATATATATATATATATATATATATATATATATATATATATATATATATATATGTCGTACCTAATAGCCAGAACTCGCTTTTTGGCCTACTATGCAAGGCCCGATTTGGCTAATAAGCCAAGTTTTCATGAATTAATGTTTTTTCGACTACCTAACCTACCTAACCTAACCTAACCTAACTTTTTCCGCTACCTAACTCAACCTAACCTATAAAGATAGGTTAGGTTAGGTTAGGTAGGGTTGGTTAGTTTCGGTCATATATCTACGTTAATTTTAACTCTAATGAAAAAAAATTGACCTCATACATAATGAAATGGGTAGCTTTATCATTTCATAAGAAAAAAAATAGAGAAAATATATTAATTCAGGAAAACTTGGCTTATTAGGCAAATCGGGCCATGCATAGTAGGCTGAGAATTGCGTTCTGGCTACTAGGTACGACATATATATATATATATATATATATATATATATATATATATATATATATATATATATATATATATATATATATATATATATTAGTATATTTTGGTAGCAGTCTTTCCTGTAGACATATATTATTAAATATGACCGAAAAAGTAAGATTAATAATTCTAACACGAATTTTCTCAATCTTTCGTACATTACGCTTCACTGTTGTAGGTAAATCAAAAATCACTTCTCCAAAATTCATTTTTATTTCTAGTCTGACGCGATACGGGCGCGTTTCGTAAAACTTATTACATTTTCAAAGACTTCACAAATACACAACTGATTAGAACGTATCTCTGATTTTATATCTACATTTGAGTGAGGTGGGAAGGGTGATGTGGCATTAACACAAGACAGAACAGGAGGGGATATTTATAGGGTATTAAAAGTATCAACACAAGACAGAACAGAAACAATGGGTATTGAATAGAAGTGTTTGTAGAAAGCCTATTGGTCCATATTTCTTGATGCTTCTATATTGGAGCGGAGTCTTGAGGTGGGTAGAATATAGTTGTGCAATAATTGGCTGTTGATTGCTGGTGTTGACTTCTTGATGTGACTTCTTGACACATCAAGAAGTCAACACCAGCAATCAACAGCCAATTATTGCACAACTATATTCTACCCACCTCAAGACTCCGCTCCAATATAGAAGCATCAAGAAATATGGACCAATAGGCTTTCTACAAACACTTCTATTCAATACCCATTGTTTCTGTTCTGTCTTGTGTTGATACTTTTAATACCCTATTAATATCCCCTCCTGTTCTGTCTTGTGTTAATGCCACATCACCCTTCCCACCTCACTCAAATGTAGATATAAAATCAGAGATACGTTCTAATCAGTTGTGTATTTGTGAAGTCTTTGAAAATGTAATAAGTTTTACGAAACGCGCCCGTGTCGCGTCAGACTAGAAATAAAAATGAATTTTGGAGAAGTGATTTTTGATTTACCTCCAACAGTGAAGCGTAATGTACGAAAGATTGAGAAAATTCGTGTTAGAATTATTAATCTTACTTTTTCGGTCATATTTAATAATATATATATATATATATATATATATATATATATATATATATATATATATATATATATATATATATATATATATATGTCGTACCTAGTAGCCAGAACGCACTTGTCAGCCTACTATGCAAGGCCGAATTTGCCTAATAAGCCAAGTTTTCCTGAATTAATATATTTTCTCAAATTTTTTTCTTATGAAAAGATAAAGCTACCCATTTCATTATGTATTAGGTCAATTATTTTTTATTGTAGTTAAAATTAACGTAGATAATATGACCGAACCTAACCAACCCTACCTAACCTAACCTAACCTATCTTTATAGGTTAGGTTAGGTTAGGTAGCCGAAAAAGTTAGGTTAGGTTAGGTTAGGTAGGTTAGGTAGTCGAAAAACAATTAATTCATGAAAACTTGGCTTATTAGGCAAATTGGGCCATGCTTAGTAGGCTGAGAAGTGCGTTCTGGCTACTAGGTACGACATATATATATATATATATATATATATATATATATATATATATATATATATATATATATATATATATATATATATATATATTTATATATATATATATATACATATTATATATAAATATATATATATATATATATATATATATATATATATATATATATATATATATATATATATATATATATATATGTATATTAGTATATTTTGGTAGCAGTCTTTCCTGTCGACATATATTATTAAATATGACCGAAAAAGTAAGATTAATAATTCTAACACGAATTTTCTCGATCTTTCTTACGTTTCTTTTCACTGTTGATGGTAATTCAAAGATCAATTCTCCAAAATTCTAACACGAATGGAGCCCTGTTGCTTATGCATCGTTAAACGCCTGGAAAGAGATGTTGTTGTCTTGCCTATATACTGGGTTTTTTGAGGCTTACAGTCCCCAAGAGGGCATTTGAAGGCATAGACGACGTTGGTCTCTTTTAAAGCGTTCTGCTTTGTGTCTGGAGAGTTTCTCATGAGTAGGCTGGCCGTTTTTCTGGTTTTATAGTAAATCGTCAGTTGTATCTTCTGATTTTTGTCTGTAGGGATAACGTTTCTACTGACAATATCTTTCAGGACCCTTTCCTCCGTTTTATGGGCTGTGGAAAAGAAGTTCCTGTAAAATAGTCTAATAGGGGGTATAGGTGTTGTGTTAGTTGTCTCTTCAGAGGTTGCATGGCGTTTCACTTTCCTTCTTATGATGTCTTCCACGAAACCATTGGAGAAGCCGTTGTTGACTAGGACCTGCCTTACCCTACAGAGTTCTTCGTCGACTTGCTTCCGTTCTGAGCTGTGGCTGAGGGCACGGTCGGCATAAGCATTAACAACACTCCTCTTGTACCTGTCTGGGCAGTCACTGTTGGCATTCAGGCACATTCCTATGTTTGTTTCCTTAGTGTAGACTGCAGTGTGGAAAACTCCACTCCTTTCCATGACTGTTACATCTAGAAAGGGCAGCTTCCCATCCTTCTCCATCTCGTAAGAGAAACGCAACACAGAATTCTGCTCAAATGCCTCCTTCAGCTCCTGCAGATGTCTGACATCAGGTACCTGTGTAAAAATGTCGTCAACATACCTGCAGTATATGGCCGGTTTCAAGTTCATGTCGACTAAGACTTTTTGCTCGATGGTACCCATGTAGAAGTTAGAGAGGCGACAAGTCGCCAATATACGTCATTCTTAAAAAAGACGAATATCTGGCGAAAATGAACATCATACTCTCTGACCAAACTAAGTTCCAAAGGGTAACGAAGGACACTACAGCCGAATTAAAAGCAAAGGTCAACAAACTGATCGAAACTGTGAACGCCAAGAAATCCGGACTCCACCTGCCAAAGATCATTGGGGAATATAAACCTGGATATGCGTATGGAAATGTCAAGACACACAAGCCTGGAAACCCACTTCGGCCAATCATTAGCCAGATACCCACACCCACGTACAGACTGGCGAAGCGACTCAACGGCCTGCTGACTCCTTATGTTCCTTGCGCCTTCAGCCTGAAGTCTCCAAAGGAATTTGTTGACTTACTGCGGGGCACACGGGCCACAGGGATAAGAGCCTCGTTGGACGTAGAATCGCTGTTTACCAACGTACCTGTGGACGAGACAATCGGAATGATAGCCGACAGAGTGTATCGTGATCCGGCCTGTACTCCTCTTGACATACCAGAAAATATTCTGAGGAAACTACTCCAAGCTTGTACTAAAGAGGCACCCTTCTTGAGCCCGGATGGGCACATGTATAAGCAAGTAGATGGGGTCGCCATGGGTTCTCCCCTAGGTGTCCTGTTTGCAAACTTCTACATGGGTACCATCGAGCAAAAAGTCTTAGTCGACATGAACTTGAAACCGGCCATATACTGCAGGTATGTTGACGACATTTTTACACAGGTACCTGATGTCAGACATCTGCAGGAGCTGAAGGAGGCATTTGAGCAGAGTTCCGTGCTGCATTTCACTTACGAGATGGAAAAGGATGGAAGCTGCCCTTTCTAGATGTAACAGTCATGGAAAAGGGCGGAGGTTTCCACACTGCAGTCTACACTAAGGAAACAAACATAGGAATGTGCCTGAATGCCAACAGCGACTGCCCGGACAGGTACAAGAGGAGTGTTGTTAACGCATATGTCGACCGTGCCCTCAGCCACAGCTCAGAATGGAAGCAAGTCGACGAAGAACTCTGTAGGGTAAGGCAGGTCCTAGTCAATAACGGCTTCTCCAATGGTTTCGTCGAAGACATCATAAGAAGGAAAGTGAAAAGCCATGCAACCTCTGAAGAGACAACTAACACAACACCTATACCCCCTATTAGACTATTTTACAGGAACTTCTTTTCCACAGCTCATAAAACGGAGGAAAGGGTCCTGAAAGATTTTGTTAATAGAAACGTTATCCCTACAGACAAAAATCAGAGGATACAACTGACGATTTACTATAAAACCAGAAAAACGGCCAGCCTACTCATGAGAAACTCTCCAGACACAAAACAGAACGCTTTAAAAGAGACTAACGTCGTCTATGCCTTCAAATGCCCTCTTGGGGACTGTAAGCTCCAAAAAACCCAGTATATAGGCAAGACAACATCATCTCTTTCTAGGCGTTTAACGATGCATAAACAACAGGGCTCCATTAAGGAACATATAATCTCTTCCCACAACCAAACCATCGCCAGAGAAATCCTAGTAAACAACACAGAAATCATCGATAGATACAGCGATAGCAGGCGGCTTGACGTTTGCGAGGCACTACACATCAAGAAGTCAACACCAGCAATCAACAGCCAATTATTGCACAACTATATTCTACCCACCTCAAGACTCCGCTCCAATATAGAAGCATCAAGAAATATGGACCAATAGGCTTTCTACAAACACTTCTATTCAATATCCATTGTTTCGTGTTCTGTCTTGTGTTGATGAAATTAATACCCTATTAATACTCTTGTTCTGTCTTGTGTTGATGAAATTAATACCCTATTAATGCCGCATCTTGTTCTGTCTTGTGTTAATGCCACATCACCCCTTCCACCACTCAAATGTAGATATAAAATCGGAGATGCGTAAGTTCTATTCAGTTGTGTATTTGTGAACTAAAGTCTTTGAAAATGTAATAAGTTTTACGAAACGCGCTCGTGTCGCGTCAGACTAGAAATAAAAATGAATTTTGGAGAATTGATTTTTGATTTACCTCCAACAGTGAAAAGAAATGTACGAAAGATTGAGAAAATTCGTGTTAGAATTATTAATCTTACTTTTTCGGCCATATTTAATAATATATGTCTCCAGGAAAGACTGCTACCAAAATATACTAATATATATATATATATATATATATATATATATATATATATATATATATATATATATATATATATATATATATATATATATATATATATATATATATATATATTATTAAATATGACCGAAAAAGTAAGATTAATAATTCTAATTAATAATAAAAAGTAAGATTAAATATTCACGAATTTTCTCAATCTTTCGTACATTACGCTTCACTGTTGGAGGTAAATCAAAAATCACTTCTCCAAAATTCATTTTTATTTCTAGTCTGACGCGACACGGGCGCGTTTCGTAAAACTTATTACATTTTCAAAGACTTCACAAATACACAACTGATTAGAACTTACGTCTTCTCTGATATTATATTATTCTGATATTATATCTACATTTGAGTGAGGTGGGAAGGATGATGTGGCATTAACACAAGACAGAACAGGGGATATTAATAGGGTATTAAAAGTATCAACACAAGACAGAACAGAAAACAATGGGTATTGAATAGAAGTGTTTGTAGAAAGCCTATTGGTCCATATTTCTTGATGCTTCTATATTGGAGCGGATTCTTGAGGTGGGTAGAATATAGTTGTGCAATAATTGGCTGTTGATTGCTGGTGTTGACTTCTTGATGTGTAGTGCCTCGCAAACGTCAAGCCGCCTGCTATCGCTGTATCTATCGATGATTTCTGTGTTGTTTACTAGGATTTCTCTGGCGATGGTTTGGTTATGGGAAGAGATTATATGTTCCTTAATGGAGCCCTGTTGCTTATGCATCGTTAAACGCCTAGAAAGAGATGTTGTTGTCTTGCCTATATACTGGGTTTTTTGGAGCTTACAGTCCCCAAGTGGGCATTTGAAGGCATAGACGACGTTAGTCTCTTTTAAAGCGTTCTGTTTTGTGTCTGGAGAGTTTCTCATGAGTAGGCTGGCCGTTTTTCTGGTTTTATAGTAAATCGTCAGTTGTATCCTCTGATTTTTGTCTGTAGGGATAACGTTTCTATTAACAATATCTTTCAGGACCCTTTCCTCCGTTTTATGAGCTGTGGAAAAGAAGTTCCTGTAAAATAGTCTAACCAAACCATCCAAGCCAAACCATTCCCATAACCAAACCATCGCCAGAGAAATCGTAGTAAACAACACAGAAATCATCGATAGATACAGCGATAGCAGGCGGCTTGACGTTTGCGAGGCACTACACATCAAGAAGTCAACACCAGCAATCAACAGCCAATTATTGCACAACTATATTCTACCCACCTCAAGACTCCGCTCCAATATAGAAGCATCAAGAAATATGGACCAATAGGCTTTCTACAAACACTTCTATTCAATACCCATTGTTTTCTGTTCTGTCTTGTGTTGATACTTTTAATACCCTATTAATATCCCCTGTTCTGTCTTGTGTTAATGCCACATCATCCTTCCCACCTCACTCAAATGTAGATATAATATCAGAGAAGACGTAAGTTCTAATCAGTTGTGTATTTGTGAAGTCTTTGAAAATGTAATAAGTTTTACGAAACGCGCCCGTGTCGCGTCAGACTAGAAATAAAAATGAATTTTGGAGAAGTGATTTTTGATTTACCTCCAACAGTGAAGCGTAATGTACGAAAGATTGAGAAAATTCGTGTTAGAATTATTAATCTTACTTTTTCGGTCATATTTAATAATATATGTCTACAGGAAAGACTGCTACCAAAATATACTAATATTAAAGTGCACGACCCAGCAGCAAGGAATCAAGCCTTCACGATTAAATATCGCCAGGATCTGATTCGTGATCAGATATACAAGGCAGAGAATGAAATCAAAGACAACAAAACGCAACTACTTCATGCTACAAACGAGTGGAGAAATAGCAACATCGACCATAGTATCCGTACCCGCATTGAACAACACCTCGACATCCTCACAGACCAACATCACCTCAGCACTGAAACAAGGATTATCAAGAAACTAACAACATTATATGGAGGACCTATGGCAATTCCACGACCAAGAGATGGCTTCCTGAACCTTGCAGGAATTAACCTCACTGAGGACCAAGTCACTCTCCTAAATCTGGGCATAAACTGTCATGTTATGTCCAGACCGAGTGAAATGGCCCGGAAAGTAGAGTTGGAAATTCTGTTGGACGACATATTCGACCTCGAGACACAAAAGAAGGTCACTACCAAAGATACCTTACAAGCAGAACTTATTGCAGAAGGAGGAAAGAATCGAGGCAACTACAGAAGCACCATACTGTCCCCCGAGCTTAAAGCGGCAGCTAAAAGCCTTCGTGAGAACAAGGAGATAGTTGTCAGGAGAGGTGACAAGTCGCCAATATATGTCATTCTTAAAAAAGACGAATATCTGGCGAAAATGAACATCATACTCTCTGACCAAACTAAGTTCCAAAGGGTAACGAAGGACACTACAGCCGAATTAAAAGCAAAGGTCAACAAACTGATCGAAACTGTGAACGCCAAGAAATCCGGACTCCACCTGCCAAAGATCATTGGGGAATATAAACCTGGATATGCGTATGGAAATGTCAAGACGCACAAGCCTGGAAACCCACTTCGGCCAATCATTAGCCAGATACCCACACCCACGTACAGACTGGCGAAGCGACTCAACGGCCTGCTGACTCCTTATGTTCCTTGCGCCTTCAGCCTGAAGTCTCCAAAGGAATTTGTGGACTTACTGCGGGGCACACGGGCCACAGGGATAAGAGCCTCGTTGGACGTAGAATCGCTGTTTACCAACGTACCTGTGGACGAGACAATCGGAATGATAGCCGACAGAGTGTATCGTGATCCAGCCTGTACTCCTCTTGACATGCCAGAAAGTATTCTGAGGAAACTACTCCAAGCTTGTACTAAAGAGGCACCCTTCTTGAGCCCGGATGGGCACATGTATAAGCAAGTAGATGGGGTCGCCATGGGTTCTCCCCTAGGTGTCCTGTTTGCAAACTTCTACATGGGTACCATCGAGCAAAAAGTCTTAGTCGACATGAACTTGAAACCGGCCATATACTGCAGGTATGTTGACGACATTTTTACACAGGTACCTGATGTCAGACATCTGCAGGAGCTGAAGGAGGCATTTGAGCAGAGTTCCGTGCTGCGTTTCACTTACGAGACGGAAAAGGATGGGAAGCTGCCTTTTCTAGATGTAACAGTCATGGAAAAGGGCGGAGGTTTCCACACTGCAGTCTACACTAAGGAAACAAACATAGGAATGTGCCTAAATGCCAACAGCGACTGCCCCGACAGGTACAAGAGGAGTGTTGTTAACGCATACGTCGACCGTGCTCTCAGCCACAGCTCAGAATGGAAGCAAGTCGACGAAGAACTCTGTAGGGTAAGGCAGGTTCTAGTCAATAACGGCTTCTCCAATGGTTTCATCGAAGACATCATAAGAAGGAAAGTGAAAAGCCATGCAACCTCTGAAGAGACAACTAACACAACACCTATACCCCCTATTAGACTATTTTACAGGAACTTCTTTTCCACAGCTCATAAAACGGAGGAAAGGGTCCTGAAAGATATTGTTAATAGAAACGTTATCCCTACAGACAAAAATCAGAGGATACAACTAACGATTTACTATAAAACCAGAAAAACGGCCAGCCTACTCATGAGAAACTCTCCAGACACAAAACAGAACGCTTTAAAAGAGACTAACGTCGTCTATGCCTTCAAATGCCCACTTGGGGACTGTAAGCTCCAAAAAACCCAGTATATAGGCAAGACAACAACATCTCTTTCTAGGCGTTTAACGATGCATAAGCAACAGGGCTCCATTAAGGAACATATAATCTCTTCCCATAACCAAACCATCGCCAGAGAAATCCTAGTAAACAACACAGAAATCATCGATAGATACAGCGATAGCAGGCGGCTTGACGTTTGCGAGGCACTACACATCAAGAAGTCAACACCAGCAATCAACAGCCAATTATTGCACAACTATATTCTACCCACCTCAAGACTCCGCTCCAATATAGAAGCATCAAGAAATATGGACCAATAGGCTTTCTACAAACACTTCTATTCAATACCCATTGTTTTCTGTTCTGTCTTGTGTTGATACTTTTAATACCCTATTAATATCCCCTGTTCTGTCTTGTGTTAATGCCACATCATCCTTCCCACCTCACTCAAATGTAGATATAATATCAGAGAAGACGTAAGTTCTAATCAGTTGTGTATTTGTGAAGTCTTTGAAAATGTAATAAGTTTTACGAAACGCGCCCGTGTCGCGTCAGACTAGAAATAAAAATGAATTTTGGAGAAGTGATTTTTGATTTACCTCCAACAGTGAAGCGTAATGTACGAAAGATTGAGAAAATTCGTGTTAGAATTATTAATCTTACTTTTTCGGTCATATTTAATAATATATGTCTACAGGAAAGACTGCTACCAAAATATACTAATATATATATATATATATATATATATATATATATATATATATATATATATATATATATATATATATATATATATATATATATATATATGCAAATAAACTTGAATGGTCCCCAATCCAATATGCAACTGAAAACTCCACACCCCAGAAGGATTCGAAGCCAAGAGCACATGTACCATGACGTACCATGACGTACTGTAGGCTATTTCCCCAACATCCCGACAGCACTTGCTGGTAAGCTTGGGTATACATTTTCCATCAACACATGGCGCCAACACATGAGTGCTCACGTGGCCCCATAAAGTGTGGTGATGCGATAAAATATCTATGCCAACAAAACCTGATCACCTCACCTTACCAAACCTATGCCTATATATGCACAATACGCTAATATATTATATTAATAATTTATATTTAAGAAAAGTTCTGTTTTGAATGAACAGAATGTTAAAAATTGATGAATGCGTCTTTGGGGTCGACCGCTGGGTGGAATGGACTTGGTCCGAGGACGTGTTGGACAGACCAGGAGACAACTGCCGGGTGACACCACAGGTCACCTCACAGAACCAACACTGCACATATAGTTGGTTATAATATATAACTCAACATTACAACAGTATAAACATAAAAATACTCCTATGTATATATATACACCTTGGGAACATACACATGTTCACCAACACAAAATTAGCGACAGACACATGTATATACAACAAACAAGAGGCTTACCAACCACACAGGGTCGGTTGTACTGACACACACACACTGGCTGTTGGTCTAGATGGGATCTCACCATGGGTACTGAAAGAGTGTGCAGTGGCACTTTGCTTGCCACTCTCCATAGTGTATAGTAAGTCACTGGAGACAGGAGACCTACGAGAAATATGGAAGACGGCGAATGTGGTCCCAATATACAAAAAGGGCGACAGGCAAGAGGCACTGAACTACAGGCCAGTGTCCTTGACTTGTATACCATGCAAGGTGATGGAGAAGATCGTGAGAAAAAACCTGGTAACACATCTGGAGAGAAGGGACTTCGTGACAAATCGCCAACATGGGTTCAGGGAGGGTAAATCTTGCCTTACAGGCTTGATAGAATTCTACGATCAGGTGACACAGATTAAGCAAGAAAGAGAGGGCTGGGCGGACTGCATTTTCTTGGATTGTCGGAAAGCCTTTGACACAGTACCGCATAAGAGGCTGGTACATAAGCTGGAGAGACAGGCAGGTGTAGCTGGTAAGGTGCTCCAGTGGATAAGGGAGTATCTAAGCAATAGGAAGCAGAGAGTTACGGTGAGGGGTGAGACCTCCGATTGGCGTGAAGTCACCAGTGGAGTCCCACAGGGCTCTGTACTCGGTCCTATCTTGTTTCTGATATATGTAAATGATCTCCCGGAGGGTATCGACTCATTTCTCTCAATGTTTGCGGACGATGCTAAAATTATGAGAAGGATTAAAACAGAAGAGGACTGTTTGAGGCGTCAAGAAGACCTAGACAAGCTGAAGGAATGGTCGAACAAATGGTTGTTAGAGTTTAACCCAACCAAATGTATTGTAATGAAGATAGGTGTAGGGAGCAGGCGGCCAGATACAAGGTATCATCTGGGAGAGGAAATTCTTCAGGAGTCAGAGAAGGAAAAAGACTTGGGGGTTGATATCACGCCAGACCTGTCTCCTGCAGCACATATCAAGCGGATAACATCAGCGGCATATGCCAGGCTGGCCAACATACGAACGGCATTCAGAAACTTGTGTAAAGAATCATTCAGAACTTTGTATACCACATATGTCAGGCCAATCCTGGAGTATGCAGCCCCAGCATGAAGTCCATATCTAGTCAAGGATAAGACTAAACTGGAAAAGGTTCAAAGGTTTGCCACCAGACTAGTACCCGAGCTGAGAGGTATGAGCTACGAGGAGAGACTAAGGGAATTAAACTTCACTTCGCTGGAAGACAGAAGAGTTAGGGGGGACATGATCACCACATTCAAGATTCTGAAGGGAATTGATAGGGTAGATAAAGACAGTCTATTTAACACAAAGGGAACACGCACAAGGGGACACAGGTGGAAACTGAGTGCCCAAATGAGCCACAGAGATATTAGAAAGAACTTTTTTAGTGTCAGAGTGGTTGACAAATGGAATGCATTAGGGGGTGATGTGGTGGAGGCTGACTCCATACACAGTTTCAAGTGTAGATATGACAGAGCCCGATAGGCTCAGGAATCTGTACACCTGTTGATTGACGGTTGAGAAGCGGGACCAAAGAGCCAGAGCTCAACCCCCGCAAGCACAACTAGGTGAGTATAACTAAGTGAGTACAAGCAAGGGGAGAAAGGGGGGGGGTAATGACAGAACCACCGGCCAGCTGACGGAACTATCAATTACACACTCCCACACAACACATCATCAATATAACATGATACAATACAATATAATACAGTAGAATACAGCAGAATACACGTGTAAATAATGCTATATCAAGTATTGAAGAAGGAATTACATTAAAATAGCGGTATTTTAACACTTAAAGGTATGACCACAGAGTATCGAGTCTGAGGTGGTTGGGCAGTGTCACAACAGCCACTCCACTGGCGATGGTGATCTTACCGTACAACCTTCCTAGGTTTCTACTTCTTACTCTCTGGATTAAGAAGAACAATCAAGTTACTGAATTCATGGTAACGAAACTTTAATGATTATTGAAGAGTATATTTTGTACAGCGTTTCGTTCCACTGTGGATCATCTCCAGGTAACTAATGAAGATTAGGCCACTCAGGAGGTGGCACGGGCATGAATAGCCCGTAAATTATATAAGGTGCAAATCTATCTTAAATACACACGTGAAGGTAAATACACACGTGAAGGTAAATACACACGTGAAGGTAAATACACACGTGAAGGTAAATACACACGTGAAAGAGATGGAGTAGTTTTGGGCAGTCAGGTGACATAATCACACACAGGTGATGAAACAGGGAAGAATAATGGGGATGGAAGCCAATCACACACTGGGTAAGGCGGTGGGAGGGAGAACTGGGTAGAGGTGCTCTCGTTATCAGGTCCTGTGTGGTGAGGTCTGGGTCTGAGTGTAGGTAAGGTCCTGTGTGGTGAGGTCTGGGTCTGAGTGTAGGCAAGGTCCTGTGTGGTGAGGTCTGGGTCTGAGTGTAGGTAAGGTCCTGTGTGGTGAGGTCTGGGTCTGAGTGTAGGCAAGGTCCTGTGTGGTGAGGTCTGGGTCTGAGTGTAGGCAAGGTCCTGTGTGGTGAGGTCTGGGTCTGAGTGTAGGCAAGGTCCTGTGTGGTGAGGTCTGGGTCTGAGTGTAGGCAAGTCCTGTGTGGTGAGGTCTGGGTCTAGGAGTAGGCAAGGTCCTGTGTGGTGAGGTCTGGGTCTAGGAGTAGGCAAGGTCCTGTGTGGTGAGGTCTGGGTCTAAGAGTAGGCAAGGTCCTGTGTGGTGAGGTCTGGGTCTAGGAGTAGGCAAGGTCCTGTGTGGTGAGGTCTGGGTCTAGGAGTAGGCAAGGTCCTGTGTGGTGAGGTCTGGGTCTAGGAGTAGGCAAGGTCCTGTGTGGTGAGGTCTGGGTCTAGGAGTAGGCAAGGTCCTGTGTGGTGAGGTCTGGGTCTAGGAGTAGGCAAGGTCCTGTGTGGTGAGGTCTGGGTCTAAGAGTAGGCAAGGTCCTGTGTGGTGAGGTCTGGGTCTAGGAGTAGGCAAGGTCCTGTGTGGTGAGGTCTGGGTCTAAGCGTAGGCAAGGTCCTGTGTGGTGAGGTCTGGGTCTGAGTGTAGGCAAGGTCCTGTGTGGTGAGGTCTGGGTCTATGCGTAGGCAAGGTCCTGTGTGGTGAGGTCTGGGTCTAAGCGCAGGCAAGGTCCTGTGTGGTGAGGTCTGGGTCTATGCGTAGGCAAGGTCCTGTGTGGTGAGGTCTGGGTCTGAGTGTAGGCAAGGTCCTGTGTGGTGAGGTCTGGGTCTATGCGTAGGCAAGGTCCTGTGTGGTGAGGTCTGGGTCTATGCGTAGGCAAGGTCCTGTGTGGTGAGGTCTGGGTCTAGGAGTAGGCAAGGTCCTGTGTGATGAGGTCTGGGTCTAAGCGTAGGCAAGGTCCTGTGTGGTGAGGTCTGGGTCTAAGCGTAGGCAAGGTCCTGTGTGGTGAGGTCTGGGTCTAAGTGTAGGCAAGGTCCTGTGTGGTGAGGTCTGGGTCTAAGCGTAGGCAAGGTCCTGTGTGGTGAGGTCTGGGTCTAAGCGTAGGCAAGGTCCTGTATGGTGAGGTCTGGGTCTAAGCGTAGGCAAGGTCCTGTATGGTGAGGTCTGGGTCTGAGTGTAGGCAAGGTCCTGTATGGTGAGGTCTGGGTCTAAGTGTAGGCAAGGTCCTGTATGGTGAGGTCTGGGTCTAAGTGTAGGCAAGGTCCTGTATGGTGAGGTCTGGGTCTAAGTGTAGGCAAGGTCCTGTATGGTGAGGTCTGGGTCTAAGTGTACACAAGGTCCTGTGTGGTGAGGTCTGGGTATAAGCGCAGGCAAGGTATCGAAGTCGTTACTCTGGATATTTATGGTGAGTCTTTCTTCTCTTATGAGTATAGCTTCCGGTATTCACAGTGACCTGTGCTCAGTGGAGGATGGCAGGATGGTTCTGTGCCTGCACCCTGATGCCTCTCGTCTCCTGGCATGCAAATCCCCCCAATCCTGACCCCCCTCAATCATGTTTTATAACATCTATGTCCCTCTATCCCCTTCTTCTCTCCTTCCATAACAGCTGTGTCTTCTATCCCCCCCCCCCCTCTCACCATTCTCCATCCCCTCTTCTCTCACACAAACCATTCATCCCCCCCTCCCTCTCCCCCTTCCTCAATCCAACATTGACTTCTCACCCAAACACCAAACTGGCTCGCATACCCTCCCGCTGGAACAAATCAACATCCCATACCCCCTCCACCCTATACCCCCTCCACCCTATACCCCCTCCACCCTATACCCCCTCCACCCTGTACCCCCTCCCAGCCCCCATACACACCACCAACAGCCCCATACACTCCGCTAATTCATCCGTTCCGGAAACATTTCCACTAACCCGTAAACCGCCATTCATGTCGAACAGAATATGTGTGATCGCTCCATTGGCCAGACTCCCACCACCCCCCTCCTGCTCTCACAGGCACCAGGCTCCCACCACCACCCTCCTCCTCTCACAGGCACCAGGCTCCCACCACCACCCTCCTCCTCTCACAGGGACCAGGCTCCCACCACCACCCTCCTCCTCTCACAGGCACCAGGCTCCCACCACCACCCTCCTCCTCTCACAGGCACCAGGCTCCCACCACCACCCTCCTGCTCTCACAGGCACCAGGCTCCCACCACCACCCTCCTCCTCTCACAGGCACCAGGCTCCCACCACCACCCTCCTCCTCTCACAGGGACCAGGCTCCCACCACCACCCTCCTCCTCTCACAGGCACCAGGCTCCCACCACCACCCTCCTCCTCTCACAGGCACCAGGCTCCCACCACCACCCTCCTCTTCTCACAGGCACCAGGCTCCCACCACCACCCTCCTGCTCTCACAGGCACCAGGATCCCACCACCACCCTCCTGCTCTCACAGGCACCAGGATCCCACCACCACCCTCCTGCTCTCACAGGCACCAGGATCCCACCACCACCCTCCTGCTCTCACAGGCACCAGGATCCCACCACCACCCTCCTCCTCTCACAGGCACCAGGATCCCACCACCACCCTCCTCCTCTCACAGGCACCAGGCTCTCACCATAACATTGCTCCTACATCACCTCCACTTCTCCATGATTAATTTATTTAACGTCTTCTTTTCAACAATAAATAAGCTTAGTGAGAGCGGCAGTCTCCTTCATCATTACAATTGATGAGAGTGATTGTCCGCTTGTTGCCAGGTGATTGTTGCTCAAGTGCTTCATCTTGGTGGCTCACTTACACTTAAGAGTGATTAAATTTGTCATAATTTTGGAATAAAGTTAATGGAGAATTTCTGTTTTTAAGTTTAATGTCCAGCGTGATAATGTTGCCTCTTGCTGCTGCTAACTTGCCTCAGTTGCGAGTTTGAACATTAACTTAAGGTAACGTAAGATAGGAAGATGCATGAGACTGCACCGGACGTGAGTGTAGCACTGTCTTCCTCTCTTCCCTAATTGGAATCAACTACTAACAGCCTCATCCCTCTCATTATATGTAAACGGTTTTATAAAAATATTCTTTATTTTGTCTTTTATTTTCTTTATTAGAATTTCATGCACAAATATTTCTTTAAGTTGTTCTATATTTTTTTCTTAGAAATAATTAATTTAATTGATCACTTTCCAATCATAAATATGCATTTATCTTGTGTCAATACTCAATAAACGATGATAATTCACTTAGGTTATGCCTGGGTAATTACTCACAGGTATAATAAGGGAGCAATAAATTATACACAGGTATACTGGGACACGATATATTACACACATTTTCACAGTTCTACCTCTTTGAAAATGTAAGAAGTGTCTTGCGAAACGTTTCTAGGCGTCAAACCATAAATAAAGTGTGAAAAGGAACTTTTGACAGTTAATTTTTCAACTACCCTCGACAGTGAAATAAAACAAAAGAAATATTGAGAATATTCGTGTTAGAATCATTAGTTTTAACCTTTCGGTCATATTCAACAACAGATGCAAGATTGTAGATGTCTAGAACATGGCACATACTAAAAGTTCAGCACTGCTCATATGTTGATGGAATAACATGTTAAGCCGCCATGTTGTGTAACTGCCCTCGGACACTGCCCGCGGAGGACATATTGTCCTGGTTACCGTTGTACACAAGAGCAGCCGCGACTGGTTGTAGGGGGACAGGTTGTAAGAGGACAGGCTGTAGGGGGACAGGTTGTAGGAGGACAGGTCGTAGGAGGACAGGTTGTAGGAGGACAAGTTGTAGGAGGACAGGTTGTAGGAGGACAGGCTGTAGGGGGACAGGTTGTAGGAGAACAGGCTGTAGGGGGACAGGTTGTAGGAGGACAGGTCGTAGGAGGAAAGGTTGTTGGAGGACAAGTTGTAGGAGGACAGGTTGTAGGAGGACAGGCTGTAGGGGGACAGGTTGTAGGAGGACAGGCTGTAGGGGGACAGGGTGTAGGAGGACAGGTCGTAGGAGGACAGGTTGTAGGAGGACAAGTTGTAGGAGGACAGGTTGTAGGAGGACAGGTTGTAGGAGGACAGGTTGTAGGGGGACAGGTCGTAGGGGGACAGGTTGTAGGAGGACAGGCTGTAGGAGGAAAGGTTTTAGAAGGACAGGTTGTAGGAGGACAGGTTGAAGGAGGACAGGTTGTAGGAGGACAGGTTGCAGGAGGACAGGTTGTAGGAGGACAGGTTGTAGGAGAACAGGTTGTAGGAGGACAGGTTGCAGGAGCACAGATTGTAGGAGGACAGGCTGTAGGAGGACAGGTTTTAGGAGGACAGGTCGTAGGGGGACAGGTTGTAGGAGGACAGGCTGTAGGAGGACAGGTTTTAGGAGGACAGGATGTAGGAGGACAGGTTGTAGGAGGACAGGTTGTAGGAGGACAGGTTGTAGGGGGACAGGTTGCAGGAGAACAGGTTGTAGGAAGACAGGTTGTAGGTGGACAGGTTGTAGGAGGACAGGATGTAGGAGGACAGGTTGTAGGAGGACAGGTTGCAGGAGGACAGGTTGTAGGGGGACAGGTTGTAGGAGAACAGGTTGTAGGAGGACAGGTTGCAGGAGCACAGATTGTAGGAGGACAGGCTGTAGGAGGACAGGTTTTAGGAGGACAGGTCGTAGGGGGACAGGTTGTAGGAGGACAGGCTGTAGGAGGACAGGTTTTAGGAGGACAGGTTGTAGGAGGACAGGTTGTTGGAGGACAGGTTGTAGGAGGACAGGCTGTAGGAGGACAGGTTGTAGGAGAAGGGGTTGAAGAAGGACAGGTTGTAGGAGGACAGGTTGTAGGAAGACAGGTTGTAGGAGGACAGGTTGTAGGAGGACAGGTTGTAGGAGGACAGGTTGTAGGGGGGACAAGTTGTAGGAGGACAGGTTGTAGGAGGACAGGTTGTAGGAGGACAGGTTGTAGGAGGACAGGTTGTAGGAGGACAGGTTGTAGGAGGACAGGTTGTAGGGGGACAGGTTGTAGGAGGACAGGTTGTAGGAGGACAGGTTGTAGGAGGACAGGTTGTAGGAGGACAGGTTGTAGGGGGACAGGTTGTAGGAGGACAGGTTGTAGGGGGACAGGTTGTAGGAGGACAGGTTGTAGGAGGACAGGTTGTAGGAGGACAGGTTGTAGGAGGACAGGTTGTAGGGGGATAGGTTGTAGGGGGACAGGTTGTAGGAGGACAGGTTGTAGGAGGACAGGTTGTAGGAGGACAGGTTGTAGGAGGACAGGTTGTAGGAGGACAGGTTGTAGGGGGACAGGTTGTAGGAAGACAGGTTGTAGGAGGACAGGTTGTAGGAGGACAGGTTGTAGGGGGACAGGTTGTAGGAGGACAGGTTGTAGGGGGACAGGTTGTAGGAGGATAGGATGTAGGAGGACAGGTTGTTGGAGGACAGGTTGTAGGAGGACAGGTTGTAGGAGGACAGGTTGTAGGAGGACAGGTTGTAGGAGGACAGGTTGTAGGAGGACAGGTTGTAGGGGGACAGGTTGTAGGAAGACAGGTTGTAGGAGGACAGGTTGTAGGGGGACAGGTTGTTGGAGGACAGGGAGTAGGGGGACAGGTTGTAGGAAGACAGGTTGTAGGAGGACAGGGTGTAGGGGGACAGGTTGTAGGGGGACAGGTTGTTGGAGGACAGGTTGTAGGAGGACAGGTTGTAGGAGGACAGGTTGTAGGAGGACAGGTTGTAGGGGGACAGGTTGTTGGAGGACAGGTTGTAGGAGGACAGGTTGTAGGAGGACAGGTTGTAGGAGGACAGGTTGTAGGGGGACAGGTTGTAGGAGGACAGGTTGTAGGGGGACAGGTTGTAGGAGGACAGGTTGTAGGAGGACAGGTTGTAGGAGGACAGGTTGTAGGAGGACAGGTTGTAGGGGGACAGGTTGTAGGGGGACAGGTTGTAGGAGGACAGGTTGTAGGAGGACAGGTTGTAGGAGGACAGGTTGTAGGAGGACAGGTTGTAGGAGGACAGGTTGTAGGAGGACAGGTTGTAGGAGGACAGGTTGTAGGGGGACAGGTTGTAGGAAGACAGGTTGTAGGAGGACAGGTTGTGGGAGGACAGGTTGTAGGGGGACAGGTTGTAGGAAGACAGGTTGTAGGAGGACAGGTTGTAGGGGGACAGGTTGTTGGAGGACAGGGAGTAGGGGGACAGGTTGTAGGAAGACAGGTTGTAGGAGGACAGGGTGTAGGGGGACAGGTTGTAGGGGGACAGGTTGTTGGAGGACAGGTTGTAGGAGGACAGGTTGTTAGAGGACAGGTTGTTGGAGGACAGGTTGTTGGAGGACAGGTTTTTGGAGGACAGGTTGTAGGAGGACAGGTTGTAGGAGGACAGGTTGTTGGAGGGCAGGTTGTTGGAGGACAGGTTGTAGGAGGACAGGTTGTTGGAGGACAGGTTGTTGGAGGACAGGTTGTAGGAGGACAGGTTGTAGGAGGACAGGTTGTAGGAGGACAGGTTGTAGGAGGACAGGTTGTAGAGGGACAGGTTGTAGGGGGACAGGTTGTAGGAGGACAGGTTTTAGGAGGACAGGTTGTAGGAGGACAGGTTGTAGGAGGACAGGTTGTAGGAGGACAGGTTGTAGGAGGACAGGTTGTAGGGGGACAGGTTGTAGGAAGACAGGTTGTAGGAGGACAGGTTGTAGGAGGACAGGTTGTAGGGGGACAGGTTGTAGGAGGACAGGTTGTAGGGGGACAGGTTGTAGGAGGATAGGATGTAGGAGGACAGGTTGTTGGAGGACAGGTTGTAGGAGGACAGGTTGTAGGAGGACAGGTTGTAGGAGGACAGGTTGTAGGAGGACAGGTTGTTGGAGGACAGGGAGTAGGGGGACAGGTTGTAGGAAGACAGGTTGTAGGAGGACAGGGTGTAGGGGGACAGGTTGTTGGAGGACAGGTTGTTGGAGGACAGGTTGTTGGAGGACAGGTTTTTGGAGGACAGGTTGTTGGAGGACAGGTTGTAGGAGGACAGGTTGTTGGAGGACAAGTTGTTGGAGGACAGGTTGTTGGAGGATAGGTTGTAGGGGGACAGGTTGTAGGAGGACAGGTTGTTGGAGGACAGGATGTAAGAGGACAGGTTGTTGGAGGACAGGTTGTTGGAGGACAGGTTGTAAGAGGACAGGTTGTAAGAGGACAGGTTGTAGGGGGACAGGTTGTAGGGGGACAGGTTGTAGGAGGACAGGTTGTAGGGGGACAGGCTGTAGGAGGACAGGTTGTTGGAGGACAGGTTGTAGGAGGACAGGTTGTTGGAGGACAGGTTGTTGGAGGACAGGTTGTAGGGGGACAGGTTGTAGGAGGACAGGTTGTTGGAGGACAGGTTGTTGGAGGACAGGGTGTTGGAGGACAGGTTGTAAGAGGACAGGTTGTTGGAGGACAGGTTGTTGGAGGACAGGTTGTAGGAGGACAGGTTGTTGGAGGACAGGTTTTTGGAGGACAGGTTGTTGGAGGACAGGTTGTTGGAGGACAGGTTGTAGGAGGACAGGTTGTTGGAGGACAGGTTTTTGGAGGACAGGTTGTTGGAGGACAGGTTGTAGGAGGACAGGTTGTTGGAGGACAAGTTGTTGGAGGACAGGTTGTTGGAGGACAGGTTGTAGGAGGACAGGTTGTAGGAGGACAGGTTGTTGGAGGACAGGATGTAAGAGGACAGGTTGTTGGAGGACAGGTTGTTGGAGGACAGGTTGTAAGAGGATAGGTTGTAAGAGGACAGGTTGTAGGGGGACAGGTTGTAGGGGGACAGGTTGTAGGAGGACAGGTTGTAGGGGGACAGGCTGTAGGAGGACAGGTTGTTGGAGGACAGGTTGTAGGAGGACAGGTTGTTGGAGGACAGATTGTTGGAGGACAGGTTGTAGGGGGACAGGTTGTAGGAGGACAGGTTGTAGGGGGACAGGTTGTTGGAGGACAGGTTGTAGGAGGACAGGTTGTGGGAGGACAGGTTGTTGGAGGACAGGTTGTAGGAGGACAGGTTGTAGGGGGACAGGTTGTTGGAGGACAGGTTGTAGGAGGACAGGTTGTGGGAGGACAGGTTGTTGGAGGACAGGTTGTAGGGGGACAGGTTGTAGGAGGACAGGTTGTAGGGGGACAGGTTGTAGGGGGACAGGTTGTTGGAGGACAGGTTGTAGGAGGACAGGTTGTTGGAGGACAGGTTGTTGGAGGACAGGTTGTAGGGGGACAGGTTATAGGGGGACAGGTTGTTGGAGGACAGGTTGTAGGGGGACAGGTTGTAGGGGGACAGGTTGTAGGGGGACAGGTTGTAGGGGGACAGGTTGTTGGAGGACAGGTTGTAGGAGGACAGGTTGTTGGAGGACAGGTTGTTGGAGGACAGGTTGTAGGGGGACAGGTTATAGGGGGACAGGTTGTTGGAGGACAGGTTGTAGGGGGACAGGTTGTAGGGGGACAGGTTGTAGGGGGACAAGTTGTAGGGGGACAGGTTGTAGGGGGACAGGTTGTTGGAGGACAGGTTGTACGGGGACAGGTTGTAGAGGGACAGGTTGTTGGAGGACAGGTTGTAGGGGGACAGGTTGTAGGGGGACAGGTTGTAGGGGGACAGGTTGTAGGAGGACAGGTTGTAGGGGGACAGGTTGTAGGAGGACAGGTTGTAGGGGGACAGGTTGTAGGAGGGCAGGTTGTAGGAGGACAGGTTGTAGGAGGACAGGCTGTAGGAGGACAGGTTGTAGGAGGACAGGTTGTAGGGGGACAGGTTGTAGGGGGACAGGTTGTAGGGGGACAGGTTGTAGGGGGACAGGTTGTAGGAGGACAGGTTGTAAGAGGACAGGTTGTAGGAGGACAGGTTGTAGGGGGACAGGTTGTAGGAGGACAGGTTGTAGGGGGACAGGTTGTAGGGGGACAGGTTGTAGGGGGACAGGTTGTAGGGGGACAGGTTGTAGGGGGACAGGTTGTAGGGGGACAGGTTGTAGGGGGACAGGTTGTAGGGGGACAGGTTGTAAGAGGACAGGTTGTAGGGGGACAGGTTCCTACGGCCTAGCCTAACCTTGATATTGATTCCTTGTGACTAATTAGTTGTTATTAAAGATCAAAGGAAGGAACCTCTTGCCGCTCCCATTATCTCTGTATACTAATGTGTATTAATTAGTTAATTGTTGTGATGGCGATTGTTAAGCCTTAGAGCGTATTCCAGGTGAGAGGTTGTTAGGAGACGGCAGGAGAACACTGACTGGTGGAGAACACTGGTGGAGAACACTGGTGGAGAACACTGGTGGAGAACACTGGTGGAGAACACTGGTGGAGAACACTCACTGGTGGAGAACACTGGTGGAGAACACTGGTGGAGAACACTCACTGGTGGAGAACACTGGTGAACACTGGTGGAGAACACTGGTGGAGAACACTGGTGGAGAACACTCACTGGTGGAGAACACTGGTGGAGAACACTGGTGGAGAACACTCACTGGTGGAGAACACTGGTGGAGAACACTGGTGGAGAACACTCACTGGTGGAGAACACTGGTGGAAAACACTGGTGGAGAACACTGGTGGAGAACACTCACTGGTGGAGAACACTGGTGGAGAACACTGGTGGAGAACACTCACTGGTGGAGAACACTGGTGGAGAACACTGGTGGAGAACACTGGTGGAGAACACTGGTGAAGAACACTCACTGGTGGAGAACACTGGTGGAGAACACTGGTGGAGAACACTGGTGGAGAACACTGGTGAAGAACACTCACTGGAGGAGAACACTGGTGGAGAACACTGGTGGAGAACACTCACTGGTGGAGAACACTGGTGGAGAACACTCACTGGTGGAGAACACTGGTGGAGAACACTGGTGGAGAACACTCACTGGTGGAGAACACTGGTGGAGAACACTGGTGGAGAACACTCACTGGTGGAGAACACTGGTGGAGAACACTGGTGGAGAACACTCACTGGTGGAGAACACTGGTGGAGAACACTGGTGGAGAACACTGGTGGAGAACACTGGTGGAGAACACTCACTGGTGGAGAACACTGGTGGAGAACACTGGTGGAGAACACTGGTGGAGAACACTCACTGGTGGAGAACACTGGTGGAGAACACTGGTGGAGAACACTCACTGGTGGAGAACACTGGTGGAGAACACTGGTGGAGAACACTCACTGGTGGAGAACACTGGAGGAGAACACTCACTGGTGGAGAACACTGGTGGAGAACACTGGTGGAGAACACTGGTGGAGAACCACTGGTGGAGAACACTGGTGGAGAACACTGGTGGAGAACACTGGTGGAGAACACTGGTGGAGAACACTGGTGGAGAACACTGGTGGAGAACACTGGCGGAGAACACTCACTGGTGGAGAACACTGGTGGAGAACACTGGTGGAGAACACTGGTGGAGAACACTGGTGAAGAACACTCACTGGTGGAGAACACTGGTGGAGAACACTGGTGGAGAACACTGGTGAGAACACTCACTGGAGGAGAACACTGGTGGAGAACACTGGTGGAGAACACTGGTGGAGAACACTCACTGGTGGAGAACACTGGTGGAGAACACTGGTGGAGAACACTGGTGGAGAACACTGGTCGAGAACACTGGTGGAGAACACTCACTGGTGGAGAACACTGGTGGAGAACACTGGTGGAGAACACTGGTGAAGAACACTCACTGGTGGAGAACACTGGTGGAGAACACTGGTGGAGAACACTGGTGGGGAACACTGGTGGAGAACACTGGTGGGGAACACTGGTGGAGAACACTGGTGAAGAACACTCACTGGAGGAGAACACTGGAGGAGAACACTGGTGGAGAACACTGGTGGAGAACACTGGTGGAGAACACTGGTGGAGAACACTGGTGGAGAACACTGGTGGAGAACACTCACTGGTGGAGAACACTAGTGGAGAACACTGGTGGAGAACACTGGTGGAGAACACTGGTGGAGAACACTGGTGGAGAACACTGGTGGAGAACACTGGTGGAGAACACTCACTGGTGGAGAACACTGGTGGAGAACACTGGTGGAGAACACTGGTGGAGAACACTGGTGGAGAACACTGGTGGAGAACACTCACTGGTGGAGAACACTGGTGGAGAACACTGGTGGAGAACACTGGTGGAGAACACTGGTGGAGAACACTCACTGGTGGAGAACACTGGTGGAGAACACTCACTGGTGGAGAACACTGGTGGAGAACACTCACTGGTGGAGAACACTGGTGGAGAACACTGGTGGAGAACACTGGTGGAGAACACTGGTGGAGAACACTGGTGGAGAACACTGGTGAAGAACACTCACTGGTGGAGAACACTGGTGGAGAACACTCACTGGTGGAGAACACTGGTGGAGAACACTGGTGGAGAACACTGGTGTGAGAACACTCACTGGGTGGAGAACACTGGTGGAGAAACACTGTGGAGAACACTCACTGGTGGAGAACACTGGTGGAGAACACTGGTGGAGAACACTCACTGGTGGAGAACACTGGTGGAGAACACTGGTGGAGAACACTCACTGGTGGAGAACACTGGTGGAGAACACTGGTGGAGAACACTCACTGGTGGAGAACACTGGTGAACACTGGTGGAGAACACTGGTGGAGAACACTGGTGGAGAACACTGGTGGAGAACACTCACTGGTGGAGAACACTGGTGAGAGAACACTGGTGGAGAACACTCACTGGTGGAGAACACTGGTGGAGAAACACTGGTGGAGAAACACTGGTGGAGAACACTCACTGGTGGAGAACACTGGTGGAGAACACTGGTGGAGAACACTCACTGGTGGAGAACACTGGTGGAGAACACTGGTGGAGAACACTGGTGGAGAACACTGGTGAAGAACACTCACTGGTGGAGAACACTGGTGGAGAACACTGGTGGAGAACACTGGTGGAGAACCACTGGTGAAGAACATCACTGGAGGAGAACACTGGTGGAGAACACTGGTGGAGAACACTCACTGTGGAGAACACTGGTGGAGAACACTCACTGGTGGAGAACACTGGTGGAGAACACTGGTGGAGAACACTCACTGGTGGAGAACACTGGTGGAGAACACTGGTGGAGAACACTCACTGGTGGAGAACACTGGTGGAGAACACTGGTGGAGAACACTCACTGGTGGAGAACACTGGTGGAGAACACTGTGGAGAACACTGGTGGAGACACTCACTGGTGGAGAACACTGGTGGAGAACACTGGTGGAGAACACTGGTGGAGAACACTCACTGGTGGAGAACACTGGTGGAGAACACTGGTGGAGAACCTCACTGGTGGAGAACACTGGTGGAGAACCACTGGTGGAGAACACTCACTGGTGGAGAACACTGGTGGAGAACACTGGTGGAGAACACTGGTGGAGAACACTGGTGGAGAACACTGGTGGAGAACACTCACTGGTGGAGAACACTGGTGGAGAACACTGGTGGAGAACACTGGTGGAGAACACTGGTGGAGAACACTGGTGGAGAACACTGGTGGAGAACACTCACTGGTGGAGAACACTGGTGGAGAACACTGGTGGAGAACACTCACTGGTGGAGAACCACTGGTGGAGAACACTGGTGGAGAACACCTGGTGGAGAACACTGGTGGAGAACACCACTGGTGGAGAACACTGGTGGAGAACACTGGTGGAGAACACTGGTGGAGAACACTCACTGGTGGAGAACACTGGTGGAGAACACTGGTGGAGAACCACTGGTGGAGAACACTCACTGGTGGAGAAAATGGTGGAGACACTGGTGGAGAACACTGTGCGGAGAACACTGGTCGAGAACACTGGTGGAGAACACTCACTGGTGGAGAACATGGTGGAGAACACTTGTGGAGAACACTGGTGAAGAACACTCAGCTGTGGAGAACACTGTGGAGAACACTGGTGGAGAACACTGGTGGGGAACACTGGTGGAGAACACTGGTGGGGAACACTGGGGAGACACTGGTGAATGAACACTCACTGGAGGAGAACAATGGAGGAGAAATCACTGGTGGAGAACACTGGTGGGAGAACACTGGTGGAGAACACTGGTGGAGAACACTGGTGGAGAACACTGGTTGGAGACACACTCACTGGGGAGAACACTGGTGGAGAACACTGGTGGAGACCTACTGGTGGAGAACACTGGTGGAGAACACTGGTGGAGAACACTGGTGGAGAACACTGGTGGAGAACACTCTTGGTGGAGAACACTGGTGGAGAACACTGGTGGAGAACACTGGTGGAGAACACTGGTGGAGAACACTGGTGGAGAACACTGGTGGAGAACACTCACTGGTGGAGAACACTGGTGGAGAACACTGGTGGAGAACACTGGTGGAGAACACTGGTGGAGAACACTCACTGGTGGAGAACACTGGTGGAGAACACTGGTGGAGAACACTGGTGGAGAACACTCACTGGTGGAGAACACTGGTGGAGAACACTGGTGGAGAACACTGGTGGAGAACACTGGTGGAGAACACTGGTGGAGAACACTGGTGGAGAACACTCACTGGTGGAGAACACTGGTGGAGAACACTGGTGGAGAACACTGGTGGAGAACACTGGTGAAGAACACTCACTGGTGGAGAACACTGGTGGGAACACTGGTGGAGAACACTGGTGAGAACACTGGTGGAGAACACTGGTGGAGAACACTGGCGGGAGAACACTCACTGGTGGAGAACCACTGGTGGAGAACACTGGTGGAGAACACTGGTGGAGAACACTGGTGGAGAACACTCACTGGTGGAGAACACTGGTGGAGAACACTGGTGGAGAACACTGGTGGAGAACACTCACTGGTGGAGAACACTGGTGGAGAACACTGGTGGAGAACACTGGTGGAGAACACTCACTGGTGGAGAACACTGGTGGAGAACACTGGTGGAGAACACTGGTGGAGAACACTGGTGAAGAACACTCACTGGTGGAGAACACTGGTGGAGAACACTCACTGGTGGAGAACACTGGTGGAGAACACTGGTGGAGAACACTGGTGGAGAACACTCACTGGTGGAGAACACTGGTGGAGAACACTGGTGGAGAACACTGGTGGAGAACACTGGTGGAGAACACTGGTGGAGAACACTGGTGGAGAACACTCACTGGTGGAGAACACTGGTGGAGAACACTGGTGGAGAACACTGGTGGAGAACACTCGTGGAGAACACTCACTGGTGGAGAACACTGGTGGAGAACACTGGTGGAGAACACTGGTGGAGAACACTCACTGGTGGAGAACACTGGTGGAGAACACTGGTGGAGAACACTGGTGGAGAACACTGGTGGAGAACACTGGTGGAGAACACTCACTGGTGGAGAACACTGGTGGAGAACACTGGTGGAGAACACTGGTGGAGAACACTGGTGGAGAACACTGGTGGAGAACACTGGTGGAGAACACTCACTGGTGGAGAACACTGGTGGAGAACACTGGTGGAGAACACTGGTGGAGAACACTGGTGAAGAACACTCACTGGTGGAGAACACTGGTGGAGAACACTGGTGGAGAACACTGGTGGAGAACACTGGTGAAGAACACTCACTGGAGGAGAACACTGGTGGAGAACACTGGTGAGAACACTGGTGGAGAACACTCACTGGTGGAGAACACTGGTGGAGAACACTGGTGGAGAACACTGGTGGAGAACACTGGTGAGAACACTCAATGGTGGAGAACACTGGTGGAGAACACTGGGTGGAGAACACTCACTGGTGGAGAACACTGGTGGAGAACACTGGTGGAGAACACTGGTGGAGAACACTCACTGGTGGAGAACACTGGTGGAGAACACTGGTGGAGAACACTGGTGGAGAACACTGGTGAAGAACACTCACTGGAGGAGAACACTGGAGGAGAACACTGGTGGAGAACACTGGTGGAGATCACTGGTGGAGAACACTGGTGGAGAACACTGGTGGAGAACACTGGTGGAGAACACTGGTGGAGAACACTGGTGGAGAACACTGGTGGAGAACACTGGTGGAGAACACTGGTGGAGAACACTGGTGGAGAACACTGGTGGAGAACACTGGTGGAGAACACTGGTGGAGAACACTCACTGGTGGAGAACACTGGTGGAGAACACTGGTGGAGAACACTGGTGGAGAACACTGGTGAAGAACACTCACTGGTGGAGAACACTGGTGGAGAACACTGGTGGAGAACACTGGTGGAGAACACTGGTGAAGAACACTCACTGGAGGAGAACACTGGTGGAGAACACTGGTGGAGAACACTGGTGGAGAACACTCACTGGTGGAGAACACTGGTGGAGAACACTGGTGGAGAACACTGGTGGAGAACACTGGTGGAGAACACTCACTGGTGGAGAACACTCACTGGTGGAGAACACTGGTGGAGAACACTGGTGGAGAACACTCACTGGTGGAGAACACTGGTGGAGAACACTGGTGGAGAACACTCACTGGTGGAGAACACTGGTGGAGAACACTGGTGGAGAACACTCACTGGTGGAGAACACTGGTGGAGAACACTGGTGGAGAACACTCACTGGTGGAGAACACTGGTGGAGAACACTGGTGGGAGAACACTGGTGGAGAACACTGGTGGAGAACACTGGTGGAGAACACTCACTGGTGGAGAACACTGGTGGAGAACACTGGTGGAGAACACTGGTGGAGAACACTGGTGGAGAACACTCACTGGTGGAGAACACTGGTGGAGAACACTGGTGGAGAACACTGGTGGAGAACACTGGTGAAGAACACTCACTGGAGGAGAACACTGGAGGAGAACACTGGTGGAGAACACTGGTGGAGAACACTGGTGGAGAACACTGGTGGAGAACACTGGTGGAGAACACTGGTGGAGAACACTGGTGGAGAACACTCAC
The DNA here is from genome assembly GCF_040958095.1 of Procambarus clarkii. Lineage (NCBI taxonomy): Eukaryota > Metazoa > Arthropoda > Malacostraca > Decapoda > Cambaridae > Procambarus > Procambarus clarkii. The sequence goes on from NC_091175.1 coordinate 43,068,718, forward strand.
TGGTGGAGAACACTGGTGGAGAACACTGGTGGAGAACACTGGTGGAGAACACTGGTGGAGAACACTGGTGGAGAACACTGGTGGAGAACACTGGTGGAGAACACTGGTGGGGAACACTGGTGGAGAACACTGGTGGAGAACACTCACTGGTGGAGAACACTGGTGGAGAACACTGGTGGAGAACACTGGTGGAGAACACTGGTGGAGAACACTCACTGGTGGAGAACACTGGTGGAGAACACTGGTGGAGAACACTGGTGGAGAACACTGGTGGAGAACACTGGTGGAGAACACTGGTGGAGAACACTCACTGGTGGAGAACACTGGTGGAGAACACTGGTGGAGAACACTGGTGGAGAACACTGGTGGAGAACACTCACTGGTGGAGAACACTGGTGGAGAACACTGGTGGAGAACACTGGTGGAGAACACTGGTGGAGAACACTCACTGGTGGAGAACACTGGTGGAGAACACTGGTGGAGAACACTGGTGGAGAACACTCACTGGTGGAGAACACTCACTGGTGGAGAACACTGGTGGAGAACACTGGTGGAGAACACTGGTGGAGAACACTGGTGGAGAACACTGGTGAAGAACACTCACTGGAGGAGAACACTGGTGGAGAACACTGGTGGAGAGCACTGGTGGAGAACACTGGTGGAGAACACTGGTGGAGAACACTGGTGGAGAACACTGGTGGAGAACACTGGTGGAGAACACTGGTGAAGAACACTGGTGAAGAACACTGGTGGAGAACAATAAGCTGGATTACAGCAGAGTTAACAACCAGTAAACATGATTACCATAAATGGACCGCAGTCCAGATGGTGGCCCATGGTTCCCTCAGATGGTGGCCCATGGTTCCCTCAGATGGGGCCCATGGTTCCCTCAGATGGTGGCCCAGGGTTCCCTCAGATGGTGGCCCATGGTTCCCTCAGATGGTGGCCCATGGTTCCCTCAGATGGTGGCCCATGGTTCCCTCAGATGGTGGCCCATGGTTCCCTCAGATGGTGGCCCATGGTTCCCTCAGATGGTGGCCCATGGTTCCCTCAGATGGTGGCCCATGGTTCCCTCAGATGGTGGCCCATGGTTCCCTCAGATGGTGGCCCATGGTTCCCTCAGATGGTGGCCCATGGTTCCCTCAGATGGTGGCCCATGGTTCCCTCAGATGGTGGCCCATGGTTCCCTCCGATGGTGGCCCATGGTTCCCTCAGATGGTGGCCCATGGTTCCCTCAGATGGTGGCCCATGGTTCCCTCAGATGGTGGCCCATGGTTCCCTCCGATGGTGGCCCATGGTTCCCTCAGATGGTGGCCCATGGTTCCCTCAGATGGTGGCCCATGGTTCCCTCAGATGGTGGCCCATGGTTCCCTCAGATGGTGGCCCATGGTTCCCTCAGATGGTGGCCCATGGTTCCCTCAGATGGTGGCCCATGGTTCCCTCAGATGGTGGCCCATGGTTCTTTCAGATGGTGGCCCATGGTTCCCTCAGATGGTGGCCCATGGTTCCCTCTGATGGTGGCCCATGGTTCCCTCAGATGGTGGCCCATGGTTCCCTCAGATGGTGGCCCATGGTTCCCTCAGATGGTGGCCCATGGTTCCCTCAGATGGTGGCCCATGGTTCCCTCAGATGGTGGCCCATGGTTCCCTCAGATGGTGGCCCATGGTTCCCTCAGATGGTGGCCCATGGTTCCCTCAGATGGTGGCCCATGGTTCCCTCAGATGGTGGCCCATGGTTCCCTCAGATGGGGCCCATGGTTCCCTCAGATGGTGGCCCATGGTTCCCTCAGATGGTGGCCCATGGTTCCCTCAGATGGTGGCCCATGGTTCCCTCAGATGGGGCCCATGGTTCCCTCAGATGGTGGCCCATGGTTCCCTCAGATGGTGGCCCATGGTTCCCTCAGATGGTGGCCCATGGTTCCCTCAGATGGGGGCCCATGGTTCCCTCAGATGGTGGCCCATGGTTCCCTCAGATGGGGCCCATGGTTCCCTCAGATGGTGGCCCATGGTTCCCTCAGATGGTGGCCCATGGTTCCCTCAGATGGTGGCCCATGGTTCCCTCAGATGGTGGCCCATGGTTCCCTCAGATGGTGGCCCATGGTTCCCTCAGATGGTGGCCCATGGTTCCCTCAGATGGTGGCCCATGGTTCCCTCAGATGGTGGCCCATGGTTCCCTCAGATGGGGCCCATGGTTCCCTCAGATGGTGGCCCATGGTTCCCTCAGATGGTGGCCCATGGTTCCCTCAGATGGTGGCCCATGGTTCCCTCAGATGGGGCCCATGGTTCCCTCAGATGGTGGCCCATGGTTCCCTCAGATGGTGGCCCATGGTTCCCTCAGATGGTGGCCCATGGTTCCCTCAGATGGGGCCCATGGTTCCCTCAGATGGTGGCCCATGGTTCCCTCAGATGGGGCCCATGGTTCCCTCAGATGGTGGCCCATGGTTCCCTCAGATGGTGGCCCATGGTTCCCTCAGATGGTGGCCCATGGTTCCCTCAGATTTTGTCCCATGGTTCCCTCAGATGGTGGCCCATGGTTCCCTCAGATGGTGGCCCATGGTTCCCTCAGATGGTGGCCCATGGTTCCCTCAGATTTTGTCCCATGGTTCCCTCAGATGGTGGCCCATGGTTCCCTTAGATGGGGCCCATGGTTCCCTCAGAATAACCTTCCCTGTACTCACCTAGTTTTGCTTGCGGGGGTTGAGCTCTGGCTCTTTGGTCCCGCCTCTCAACTGTCAATCAACTGGTGTACAGGTTCCTGAGCCTACTGGGCTCTATCATATCTACACTTGAAACTGTGTATGGAGTCAGCCTCCACCACATCACTGCCTAATGCATTCCACCTGTTAACTACTCTGACACTGAACTATTAACAGTTGTTAAGGTTGTGGCTGTGGCTCTCCTGTAGGTGGAGGAACTCAGCATAAACTGCTTTGCTTTTTCTTCGTTTTATTATGAAATATAAGTGCCTACAGGCCAGGAGCTGCGGTATAGAGCGTGTGTGTCGTGCTGCTGCTGGAGATGGTCTGATGTAGGTGTGGGTCACACTTGGAGGAAGGTGCACATCTGCGAGCAGTGTTGACACTGTTGTTCACAACTGCTGTTGCGTTGGGTGCTGGCAATATGCAACCCATCCTCCGAATTGACAGTACGATTTAATACTAAGTGTAATAAGTACACTTTCTTACTGTCATAAACAGTGCATAATTGCACTTAGGGGGCTGTTACATTTACCCAACTCCCTCCCCCGATTTAATTATCCTCGTTTTCTGTTAAGCCACTCAGAATTTTAGGACGAAGATTTCATCTTCAATTGGCTATGCACAAGTTTTAAATATCAGGAATTTCTTTTTCAGGTTTATTAAACAACATAGATTTTATGCAAAATTTTAAAATATCCTGAGTTAATTTACAATTTATTGATATATTTTAGTTTTGTTTTATTAGTTTTATAAAACTGTAATATCAATATAGCTATAAGTTAAGTACTAATTGTAATTAGGAAGCAATAAAATTATTATCTTCAAAAACTAAGACGGTTAGGTGAGGGTGTGGTTTTCTATTCAGTTTTTCAGGTAAACTCAAATATTCACAATATATTTGACAGTACGATTTAATACTAAGTGAAAATAAGTACAATTCCTAACTGCTATGAATAGTACATAATTGCACTTATTTGTCTCCTTACATTTACCACCCCATTTTTGGAGGACGGGCTGCAATATGCAGTGATGATGAGGTCACCTCATGTGTCACCGCCTGCGCCCAACATACAAATTCTTTCTAATGTTTCTATGGCTCAATTTCCACCTGTGTCCCCTAGTGTGTGTGTCCCTTGTATTAAATAAACTGTCTTTGTCTTGAGAACACTCACTGGTGGAGAACAGTGAGTGTTCTCACCTGTGTTCTCTCTGTTCTCTACTTTTCATTTCTTTTAGAATCTTGTATGTGGTGATCATGTTCCCCCTAACTCTCCTGTCTTCCAGCGATGTGAAGTTTAATTCCCGTAATCTCTCCTCATAGCTCATACCCCTCAGTTTGGGTACTAGTCTGGTGGTAAACCTCTGAGCCGTCTCCAATATAGTTTTATGCTTGACGAAATATGGACTCCATGCTAGAGTTGCATACTCCAGGATTGGTCTGATATACGTTGTATACAAGGTTCTGAATGATTCCTTACACAAATTTCTAGAGGCCGTTCTTATGTTGGCCAACCTGGCATATGCCGCTGATTTTATCCTCTTGATGTGGACTTCGGGCAATGAACAAGTCTGGCGTGATATCAACCCCCAGGTCTTTCTCTCTATCTTGAAGAATTTCATCTCCCAAATGATACCTTGTAACTGGCCTATTGCTCCCTACACCTATCTTCATTACATTACATTTGCTCGGATTAAACTCCAACCACCATTTGTTGGAAAATTCCTTCAGTTTGTCCAGGTCGTCCTGAAGCCTCAAGCTGTCCTCCTGTCTTAATCCTTCTCATAATTTTGGCATCGTCAGCAAACATTGAGAGGAATGAGTCCCGAATACGTAAATGATGTTCCCTCTGGAACATCATTTACGTATATCAGCAATAGGATAGGTCTGAGTACAGAGCCCTGTGGGACTCCACTGGTGACTTCACGCCAATCTGAGGTCTCACCCCTCACTGTAACTCTCTGCTTCCTATTGCTTAGGTACTCCCTTATCCACTGGAGTACCCTACCAGTTACACTTGCCTGTTTCTCCAACTTATGTACCAGTTTCTTATGGGGGACTGTATCAAAAGCTTTCCGGCAGTCCAAGAAGATGCAGTCTGCTCGACCTTCTCTTTCTTGCTTAATCTTTGTCAGCTGGTGGTAGAATAGTATTAAACCTTCACGGCAAGATTTACCCTGAGTTAACCCATGTTGTGGCGTGTCACAAAGTCCCTTCAAAGTCCTCTCCAAAGTCCTCTCCAAAGTCCTCTCCAAAGTCCTCTCCAAAGTCCTCTCCAAAGTCCTCTCCAAAGTCCTCTCCGAAGTCCTCTCCAAAGTCCTCTCCAAAGTTCTCTCCAAAGTTCTCTCCAAATGTGCTAGTAAGTTCTTTCTCACGATCTTCTCCATCACCTTGCACGGTATACAAGTTAAGAACATTGGATCCAGATCCACCAGATGCGTCTTTACCGCATCCCTGGTAATTTCGAACCCTTGCAAGGCCGCCTGGTTTACTGCCACCTCTCCTAGCTCATGGACTTCATCTCGTTCTATTGTGAAGACAACCTTTGAATCTGTTGTTGAGCTCTTCACACACCTCTTTGTCATTCTCTGGTTAACTGTCCTCACACATTTTAAGTTTCATCACCTATTATTGCATTGCTCTTTTCCTCCTGATGTGGCTGTGAAGCACAAATGATATTTGCGATATCATTTTCATACTGTCTCTCTGCTTCTCTTCTCATACTAACATACTCCTTCCTGGCTCTCTTCTTTCTGGTGTTCTGTTATTTCAGAAGTTCCTCCACGCCCTTTTGTTCCATTCCTTTGCTTCCATATTTGCCCTGTTAAACCACGGATTCTTCTTTTACTTCTCACTTTTTTTCCTTTCTAGCCAGGATTAACCCGTTTACTGCTTCCTGACTTTTGGGTGACATAGTCCATCATGTCTTGTACTGTCTTAGTTCTGAGTTCAGTGCCCCATGGTATTTCTCTTAGGAATTTTCTCATTTCCTCATAATTTCCCTCTCGATACGGCAGCCCCTTGTTTTCTAGTTCTTTTGTGGGAACTTTACTCCTAGCTCAACCAGGTACTCAAATATCAATACACTGTGATCACTCATTCCCAAGGGTGCTTCCAACTTAATTTCCCTTATATCCGACTCATTTAGGGTGAATGTCAGATCAAGCAAAGTTGGTTCATCCGCTCCTCTCATTCTTGTCGGTCCCTTGACGTGTTGGCTTAGAAATTTTCTTGTTGCCACGTCCAGAAGCTTAGCTCTCCATGTGTCTGGTCCTCCATGTGGGTCTCTGTTCTCCCAATCAATTATCCCATGGTTGAAGTCTCCCGAGGTTAGTAGTCCAAATTCATTTCTGCTAGCGACAGAAGGTGCTCTCTCTATTATATTAAAGGTAGCCATGTTGTTTCTGTCATATTCCTGTCTGGGTCTTCTGTCATTTGGTGGTGGGTTATATATGAATACTACTATAAGTTTGTGTCCCCCAATTGCTATGGTACCTGTTAAGTAGTCACTGAAACCTTCACAGCCCTGGATAACCATCTTTTAAAAACTCCAGTCTCTTCTTAACAGCAGAGCTACTCCACCTCCACCTCTTCCTTCCCCTCTCTTTCCTCATTACATAGTATTTCTGTAGAAACACTGCATTTGTTATGGTTTTCGTTAGCTTTGTTTCTGTGAATGCTATTATGTCAGGGTTTTCATCTCGTGCCCATTCTCCAAGTTCACTGGATTTGTTTGTAATCCCATCTGTATTTGTATCCACTGCCTTGAAGCTCACTTGCTCCAGTTCATTCTTGTTTCCTCTTCTTGGTGATCTTTCTGCTGATGGAGCAAGTCGTTCCATAGATGTTGGGATTTGTGAGATGGTCAACAGGGTCTCAGAGGATTCTGGGGTGAGGGGGGGGGGTGAAGGGAAGGGGGCTACAGGAATGGTATGGGGGAAGGGGGGGCCAGGGAGGGTATGGGGGAGGGAGGGGGGGGGGACAGGGAGGGTATGGAGGAGGGGGGGACAGGGAGGGTATGGGGGGGGGGGACAGGGAGGGTACGGGGTTAGGGTGGTAGGGGGGATCCTTGTGGTCCAGGAACCAGGAAAACCTTCACGAAAACCTTGTTCAGGATGTTGCTGATGTGGAACAGTTGTGTGCGAGTGTGCACTGGGCAGGTGTTTGTGGGTGTTGACAGTACCTGCCAGGACACCCAGGTGTTGACAGTACCTGCCAGGACACCCAGGTGTTGACAGTACCTGCCAGGACACCCAGGTGTTGACAGTACCTGCCAGGACACCCAGGTGTTGACAGTACCTGCCAGGACACCCAGGTGTTGACAGTACCTGCCAGGACACACAGGTGTTGACAGTACCTGCCAGGACACACAGGTGTTGACAGTACCTGCCAGGACACGCCGAGAAAAGTGCCACCAGGAGACAGTGACCAGTGGGCCAAGGACCACCAGGAGACAGTGACCAGCGGGCCAAGGACCACCAGGAGACAGTGACCAGCGGGCCAAGGACCACCAGGAGACAGTGACCAGCGGGCCAAGGACCACCAGGAGACAGTGACCAGCGGGCCAAGGACCACCAGGAGACAGTGACCAGCGGGCCAAGGACCACCAGGAGACAGTGACCAGCGGGCCAAGGACCACCAGGAGACAGTGACCAGAGGGCCAAGAACCACCAGGAGACGGTGACCAGCGGGCCAAGGACCACCAGGAGACAGTGACCAGCGGGCCAAGGACCACCAGGAGACGGTGACCAGCGGGCCAAGAACCACCAGGAGACAGTGACCAGCGGGCCAAGGACCACCAGGAAACAGTGACAATGTGCCAGGCGCAAGCAAGAACAATCCTGTGGATCATAGCAGTGGTGGAAGGCTTGGTGTCCCCGGCCTCCGCCCTCCCGCCCATCGCTACCAGGTACTGGGGTGAGTGTGTCCCTAGGGTGACCTCAGGGGAGGGTGAGAGTCCCTAGGGTGACCTCAGGGGAGGGTGAGAGTCCCTAGGGTGACCTCAGGGGAGGGAGAGGTTCCCTAGGGTGACCTCAGGGGAGGGAGAAAGTCCCCAGGGTGACCTCAGGGAAGGGAGAGAGTCCCTAGGGTGACCTCAGGGGAAGGAGAAATTCCCTAGGGTGACCTCAGGGGAGGGAGAGAGTCCCTAGGGTGACCTCAGGGGAGGGTGAGAGTCCCTAGGGTGACCTCAGGGGAGGGAGAGAGTCCCTAGGGTGACCTCAGGGGAGGGTGAGAGTCCCAAGGGTGACCTCAGGGGAGGGAGAGAGTCACTAGGGTGACCTCAGGGGGGGGAGAGAGTCCCTAGGGTGACCTCAGGGGAGGGAGAGAGTCCCTAGGGTGACCTCAGGGGAGGGAGAGAGTCCCTAGGGTGACCTCAGGGGAGGGAGAGAGTCCCTAGGGTGACCTCAGGGGAGGTAGAGAGTCCTTAAGGTGACCTCAAGGGAGGGAGAGAGTCCCTAGGGTGACCTCAGGGGAGGGAGAGAGTCCCTAGGGTGACCTCAGGGGAGGGAGAGAGTCCCTAGGGTGACCTCAGGGGAGGGAGAGAGTCCCTAGGGTGATCTCAGGGGAGGGAGAGAATCCCTAGGGTGAACTCAGGAGAGGGAGAGAGTCCCTAGGGTGACCTCAGGGGAGGGAGAGAGTCCCTAGGGTGACCTCAGGGGAGGGAGAGAGTCCCTAGGGTGACCTCAGGGGAGGGTGAGAGTCCCTAGAGTGACCTCAAGGGAGGGAGAGAGTCCCTAGGGTGATTTCAGGGGAGGGTGAGAGTCCCTGGGGTGACCTCAGAGGAGGGGGAGAGTCCCTAGGGTGACCTCAGGGGAGGGAGAGAGTCCCTAAGGTGACCTCAGGGGAGGGAGAGAGTCCCTAGGGTGACCTCAGCGGAGGGAGAGAGTCCCTAGGGTGATCTCAGGGGAGGGAGAGAGTCCCTAAGGTGACCTCAGGAGAGTGAGAGAGTCCCTAGGGTGACCTCAGGGGAGGATGAGAGTCCCTAGGGTGACCTCAGGGGAGGGAGAGAGTCCCTAGGGTGACCTCAGGGGAGGGTGAGAGTCCCAAGGGTGACCTCAGGGGAGGGAGAGAGTCCCTAGGGTGACCTCAGGGGAGGAAGAGATTCCCTAGGGTGACCTCAGGGGAGGGAGAAAGTCCCTAGGGTGACCTCAGGGGAGGGAGAGAGTCCCTAGGGTGACCTCAGGGGAGGGTGAGAGTCCCAAGGGTGACCTCAGGGGAGGGAGAGAGTCCCTAGGGTGACCTCAGGGGAGGAAGAGATTCCCTAGGGTGACCTCAGGGGAGGGAGAAAGTCCCTAGGGTGTCCTCAGGGGAGGGAGAGAGTCCCTAGGGTGACCTCAGGGGAGGGTGAGAGTCCCTAGGGTGACCTCAGGGGAGGGAGAGAGTCCCTAGGGTGACCTCAGGGGAGGGTGAGAGTCCCAAGGGTGACCTCAGGGGAGGGAAAGAGTCCCTAGGGTGACCTCAGGGGGGGAGAGAGTCCCTAGGGTGACCTCAGGGGAGGGTGAGAGTCCCTAGGGTGACCTCAGGGGAGGGAGAGAGTCCCTAGGGTGACCTCAGGGGAGGGAGGGAGTCCCTAGGGTGACCTCAGGGGAGGGAGAGAGTCCCTAGGGTGACCTCAGGGGAGGGAGAGAGAGTCCCTAGGGTGACCTCAGGGGAGGGAGAGAGAGTCCCTAGGGTGACCTCAGGGGAGGGTGAGAGTCCCAAGGGTGACCTCAGGGGAGGGAGAGAGTCCCTAGGGTGACCTCAGGGGAGGGAGAGAGTCCCTAGGGTGACCTCAGGGGAGGGAGAGAGTCCCAAAGGTGACCTCAGGGGTGGGAGAGAGTCCCTAGGGTGACCTCAGGGGAGGGAGAGAGTCCCTTGGGTGACCTCAGGGGAGGGTGAGAGTCCCTAGGGTGACCTCAGGGGAGGGAGAGAGTCCCTAGGGTGACCTCAGGGGAGGGTGAGAGTCCCAAGGGTGACCTCAGGGGAGGGAGAGAGTCCCTAGGGTGACCTCAGGGGAGGGAGAGAGTCCCTAGGGTGACCTCAGGGGAGGGAGAGAATCCCTAGGGTGACCTCAGGGGAGGGTGAGAGTCCCAAGGGTGACCTCAGGGGAGGGAGAGAGTCCCTAGGGTGACCTCAGGGGAGGGAGAGAATCCCTAGGGGACCTCAGGGGAGGGTGAGAGTCCCAAGGGTGACCTCAGGGGAGGGAGAGAGTCCCTAGGGTGACCTCAGGGGAGGGAGAGAGTCCCTAGGGTGACCTCAGGGGAGGGTGAGAGTCCCAAGGGTGACCTCAGGGGAGGGAGAGAGTCCCTAGGGTGACCTCAGGGGAGGGAGAGAGTCCCTAGGGTGACCTCAGGGGAGGGAGAGAATCCCTAGGGTGACCTCAGGGGAGGGTGAGAGTCCCAAGGGTGACCTCAGGGGAGGGAGAGAGTCCCTAGGGTGACCTCAGGGGAGGGAGAGAATCCCTAGGGGACCTCAGGGGAGGGTGAGAGTCCCAAGGGTGACCTCAGGGGAGGGAGAGAGTCCCTAGGGTGACCTCAGGGGAGGGAGAGAGTCCCTAGGGTGACCTCAGGGGAGGGAGAGAGTCCCTAGGGTGACCTCAGGGGAGGGAGAGTCACTCACTTTCCCAGCTCACTAACTCAAGTATCTAAGCCACAGCTGTGTAGCTCTCAGGTAAACCACTCTGGGGACTCACTCAGGTAAACCATTGATGTAAACCACTCCAGTAAACTACTCATATAAACCACTCCGGTAAACTAATGTAAACCACATGAGTAAACTTTTCATGTAAACCTCTCCGGTAAACCACTCAATTAAACCACTCGGGTAATCTTTTCAGGTAAACAACTCCGGTATACCACTCCGGTAAACCACTCGGGTAAACAACTCCGGTAAACCACTCAAGTAAACCACTCAGGTGGACTACTCAGATAAACCAATCCGGTAAACACCCCAGGTGAACCACTCAGGTAAACCACCTCAGGTAAACCACTCCGGTAAACCCCTCAGCTAAACCACTCATGATGTGGTAAACTAGAGCCACAACTACTGACAATGGCCGCCGGCAGGTGTACACCTAATTAATCCCTCCCAGACAGGTGTGACCCTGGAGCCATAAGTCTGAGCCGCCTCACACGTCACCCAGCTGGGTCACACCTGTTAACCCCAAGTTATAAGGCAGGAGAGACACAGAAAACAACCCGCATTAAGAGTCACGTGATCTGGGCAGAGTCGAGCCACCTGATCGAGCAAGTTGTTTGTGTTGGTTGGTGGCATAGGGAGCAGTGTTGCCAGAACAAACACAGTCTTCCCTCTCACTATAGCCCAATTGGTTCTGAGATTTACGTGAGATTTTTTCCCATTTTCTGTGATGTTATTGTGTTTGATGGTTCCTCACTTGTCTCGGAGAGGACACAGCTAGAACAATCACTTGATACTCCCTTATGAAGAACAATCACTGAACTGGTGATGACTTATGGCGACAATCATTCTCAGGGATAATGGTAGGGCTAGTTTATTGTGCACCACATACCTGTGAGGGCTAGTTTATTGTGCACCACATACCTGTGAGGGCTAGTTTATTGTGCACCACATACCTGTGAGGGCTAGTTTATTGTGCACCACATACCTGTGAGGGCTAGTTTATTGTGCACCACATACCTGTGAGGGCTAGTTAATTGTGCACCCCATACCTGTGAGGGCTAGTTTATTGTGCACCACATACCTGTGAGGGCTAGTTTATTGTGCACCCCATACCTGTGAGGGCTAGTTTATTGTGCACCACATACCTGTGAGGGCTAGTTTATTGTGCACCACATACCTGTGAGGGCTAGTTTATTGTGCACCCCATACCTGTGAGGGCTAGTTTATTGTGCACCACATACCTGTGAGGGCTAGTTTATTGTGCACCACATACCTGTGAGGGCTAGTTTATTGTGCACCCCATACCTGTGCGGGCTAGTTTATTGTGCACCACATACCTGTGAGGGCTAGTTTATTGTGCACCACATACCTGTGAGGGCTAGTTTATTGTGCACCCCATACCTGTGAGGGCTAGTTTATTGTGCACCACATACCTGTGAGGGCTAGTTTATTGTGCACCCCATACCTGTGAGGGCTAGTTTATTGTGCACCACATACCTGTGAGGGCTAGTTTATTGTGCACCCCATACCTGTGAGGGCTAGTTTATTGTGCACCACATACCTGTGAGGGCTAGTTTATTGTGCACCACATACCTGTGAGGGGCTAGTTTATTGTGCACCACATACCTGTGAGGGCTAGTTTATTGTGCACCCCATACCTGTGCGGGCTAGTTTATTGTGCACCCCATACCTGTGAGGGCTAGTTTATTGTGCACCACATACCTGTGAGGGCTAGTTTATTGTGCACCACATACCTGTGAGGGCTAGTTTATTGTGCACCACATACCCATGAGGGCTAGTGTATTGTGCACCCCATACCTGTGAGGGCTAGTTTATTGTGCACCACATACCTATGAGGGCTAGTTAATTGTGCACCCTATACCTGTGAGGGCTAGTTTATTGTGCACCACATACCTGTGAGGGCTAGTTTATTGTGCACCACATACCCATGAGGGCTAGTGTATTGTGCACCACATACCTGTGAGGGCTAGTTTATTGTGCACCACATACCTGTGAGGGCTAATGTATTGTGCACCCCATACCTATGAGGGCTAGTTAATTGTGCACCCTATACCTGTGAGGGCTAGTGTATTGTGCACCACATACCTGTGAGGGCTAGTTTATTGTGCACCACATACCTGTGAGGGCTAATGTATTGTGCACCCCATACCTATGAGGGCTAGTTAATTGTGCACCCTATACCTGTGAGGGCTAATGTATTGTGCACCACATACCCATGAGGGCTAGTTTATTGTGCACCCCATACCTTATGAGGGCAACAGCGAGGAACTATGGTTGTCGGCCAATTCCCGGCCGTCGTGCCTCTCACTTTTAGGGTGAAATCACAGTGGGATGTGTCGGTCATTTTCAAGAGTAGGTTAATTAGGAGTGTGTGATGTATATGTTGGGTGTTAGTTCTTGGACCCGCCTCTACACGTTTATTGGTGCATTTTCGTTACCTTCAACGTGATTTTCCTTAACTTTATAACCGCTGTATTTCAGACGTAGTAAACGAGATGAAGTTAGTTATCGAGGTTCAGCTCTTGTCCTCCACCTTATTTGCCTCTTGTAATTTTGTTATTAATTAACAGTTAAATTTTCCTGAAATTTAAAATATTGATATTTCAGACTAAGTATGAAGGGAAAATGACGTTACGAATTTCAGTTCTTGTCCTTCGCCTTACTAACTCATGTAACTTCATCATTAATAGTTCATTTTCCCCCGAGATTTAAAACAGTCATATTTCAGACGTAGTAAGACACAAAACAGAAAGTTACAGAGCTTCAGCTCTCGTTCTTAGTCTAATGTTCAAAAAATTTGAGATATAGTTATTCCAGAACAAGTGAGTTATATCAGGCGGTCCATGGCGTTCACCAGGAGGGAAGTGGAGCACGGAAGGTGTTCCAGAGTAACCTACACACTCTTCCAGAGGTCGCTGACTCTCCCGTGAGGCTCTTCTCCCTCACCACACACACATCAAACACTTTATGTAGGGCATACGTAAATCTGTGTATCTATGTATTTACGTATGTAGGTTAGCTTAGCATTTTAAAAGCACCGAATCACCTTCTGTGGTTGAGTGTTCAATAAACCCTTGAACTATATGTTTAACACTTCTCTAACCCTGTCCATGGAGGACAGAAGAAAATGTATATATGCTGGTTAGCATTGTAAATGTGTGGCCACGTCTGTGGTAGAAAAAAAAAAAAAAAAAAAAAAAACTCATTCTCTCACTCACTCTTATCACTGTAGGTGGAGATGAGTCATGACCTCACTCACCCTCATACATGCTGTCAGCAGGTGTGTGTGTGTGTGTGTGTGTACTCACCTAGTTGTACTCAGTTGTACTGGCGGGGGTTGAGCTCTAATTCTTTAGTCCCGCCTCTCAACTGTCAATCAACAGGTGAACAGGTTCCTAAGCCTATTGGGCTCTATCATATCTACATTTGAAACTGTGTATGGAGTCAGCTTCCACCACATCACTGCCTAATGCATTCCATCTGTTAACTACTCTGACACTGAAAAAGTTCTTTCTAACATCCTTATGGCTCATTTGGGTACTCAGTTTCCACCTGTGTCCCCTTGTTCGTGTTCCACCTGTTTTAAAAAGTTTGTCAATTCCTCTGAGAATTTTGTAGGTAGTGATCATGTCTCTTCCTATTCTTTTGTCTTCCAGTGTCGTGAGGTGCATCTCTCGCAGTCTTTCCTCGTAACTCATGCCTCTTAGTTCTGGGACTAGTCTAGTGGCATACCTCTGAACTTTTTCCAGCTTCGTCTTGTGCTTGACAAGGTACGGGCTCCATGCTGGGGCCGCATACTCCAGGATTGGTCTTACATATGTGGTGTACAAGATTCTGAATGATTCCTTACGCAGGTTCCTGAACGCTGTTCTGATGTTAGCCAGCCTCGCATATGCCGCAGACGTTATTCTCTTTATGTGGGCTTCAGGAGACAGGTTTTGTGTGATATCAACTCCTAGATCTTTCTCTCTGTCCGTTTCATCAAGGATTTCATTTCCCATTCAGTATCCTGTGTCTGGCCTCCTGTTTTCACCGCCTAGTTTCTTGACCTTGCATTTACTCGGGATAAACTTTAGTAGCCATTTGTTGGACCATTCACTCAGTCTGTCTAGGTCATCTTGTAGCCTCCTACTATCATCCTCTGTTTCAATCCTCCTCATAATTTTTGCATCATCACCGAACATTGAGAGAAACGAGTCTATACCCTCTGGGAGATCATTTACATATATCAGAAACAGTATAGGTCCAAGGACAGACCCCTGCGCGGGACTCCACTCGTAACGTCTCGCCACTCTGAGACCTCACCCCTCACACTGACTCACGTGGGTGTCACTACACACGCAAGGAGGGTTGTGGCACTGTAGTCACCTGGACGCTTATCCACCCAGTATCTCTCTCATTATCCACCCATACAGGACAGTAACTCTCTCATTATGCACCCATACAGTGCAGTATCTCTCATTATCCACCCAAAGAGGGCAGTATCTATCATTATCCACCCATAGAGGGCAGTATCTCTCATTATCCACCCATAGAGGGCAGTATCTCTCATTATCCACCCATAGAGGGCAGTATCTCTCATTACCCACCCATAGAGGGCAGTATCTCTCATAATCCACCCATAGAGGGCAGTATCTCTCATTATCCACCAATAGAGGGCAGTATCTCTCATTATCCACCCATAGAGGCCAGTATCTCTCATAATCCACCCATAGAGGGCAGTATCTCTCATTATCCACCCATAGAGGTTAGTATCTCTCATTATCTATCCATGGAGGGCAGTATCTCTCTCATTATCCACCCATAGAGGGCAGTATCTCTCATTATCCACACATAGAGGGCAGTATCTCTCATAATCCACCCATAGAGGTCAGTATCTCTCATTATCTGTCCATGGAGGGCAGTATCTCTCTCATTATCCACCTATAGAGGGCAGTATCTCTCATTATCCACCCATAGAGGGCAGTATCTCATAATCCACCCATAGAGGGCAGTATCTCTCATTATCCACCCATAGAGGTCAGTATCTCTCATTATCTATCCATGGAGGGCAGTATCTCTCTCATTATCCACCCATAGAGGGCAGAATCTCTCATTATCCACCCATAGAGGGCAGTATCTCTTATTATCCACCCATAGAGGGCAGTATTTATCATTATCCACCCATAGAGGGCAGTATCTCTCATTATCCACCCATAGAGGGCAGTATTTATCATTATCCACCCATAGAGGGCAGTATCTCTCTCATTATCCACCCATAGAGGGCAGTATCTCTCATAATCCACCCATAGAGGGCAGTATCTTTCATTGTCGACCCATAGAGGGCAGTATTTATCAGTATCCACCCATAGAGGGCAGTATCTCTCATTATCCACCCATAGAAGGCAGTATCTCTCATAATCCACCCATAGAGGGCAGTATCTCTCTCATTATCCACCCATAGAGGGCAGTATCTCTCATAATCCACCCATAGAGGGCAGTATCTCATTATCCACCCATAGAGGGCAGTATTTATCATTATCCACCCATAGAGGGCAGTATCTCTCATTATCCACCCATAGAGGGCAGTAACTCTCATAATCCACCCATAGAGGGCAGTATCTCTCTCATTATCCTCCCATAGAGGGCAGTATCTCTCTCATTATCCACCCATAGAGGGCAGTATCTCTCATTATTCACCCATAGAGGGCAGTATCTCTCATTATCCACCCATAGAGGGCAGTATCTCTCATAATCCACCCATAGAGGGCAGTATCTCTCATAATCCACCCATAGAGGGCAGTATCTCTCATTATCCACCCATAGGCGGCAGTATCTCTCATTATCCACCATAGAGGGCAGTATCTCTCATTATCCACCCATAGAGGGCAGTATCTCTCATTATCCACCCATAGAGGGCAGTATCTCTCTCATTATCCACCCATAGAGGGCAGTATCTCTCATTATCCACCCATAGAGGGCAGTATCTCTCATTATTCACCCATAGAGGGCAGTATCTCTCTCATTATCCACCCATAGACGGCAGTATCTCTCATTATCCATCCATAGAGGGCAGTATCTCTCTCATTATCCACCCATAGAGGGCAGTATCTCTCATTATCCACCCATAGAGGGCTGTATCTCTCATTATTCTCCCATAGAGGTCAGTATCTCTCATTATTCACCCATAGAGGGCAGTATCTCTCTCATTATCCACCCTTAGAGGGCAGTATCTCTCATTATCCACCCATAGAGGGCAGTATCTCTTATTATTCACCCATAGAGGGCAGTATCTCTCATTATTCACCCATAGAGGGCAGTATCTCTCATTATTCTCCCATAGAAGGCAGTATCTCTCTCATTATCCACCCATAGAGGGCAGTATCTCTCATTATTCACCCATAGAGGGCAGTATCTCTTATTATCCACCCACAGAGGGCAGTGTCTCTCAGTATCCACCCATTGAGGGCAGTATCTCTCAGTATCCACCCATAGAGGGCAGTATCTCACAGTATCCACCCATAGAGGGCAGTATCTCTCAGTATCCACCCATAGAGGGCAGTATATCTCTCATTATCCACCCATAGAGGGCAGTATCTCTCAGTATCCACCCATAGTGGGCAGTATCTCTCAGTATTCACCCATAGAGGGCAGTATCTCTCATTATCCACCCATAGAGGGCAGTATCTATCATTATACACCCATGGAAGGCAGTATCTCTCAGTATCCACCCATAGAAGGCAGTATCTCTCAGTATCCACCCATAGAGGGCAGTATCTCTCAGTATCCACCCATAGAGGGCAGTATCTCTCAGTATCCACCCATAGAGGGCAGTATCTCTCATTATCCACCCATAGAGGGCAGTATCTATCATTATCCACCCATAGAGGGCAGTATCTCTCTCATTATCCACCCATAGAGGGCAGTATCTCTCATTATCCACCCATAGAGGGCATTATCTCACATTGGGACAATAGTCGACGCAACTTCAAAATATAGAAATTTTAAATGTATGAAAATTCATATATCAAAACATTTGCAAAAATTAAAAAGAAAACAAATTCACACAATATAAAACTGCAGGAAGCAGGTTAGTGTCCTGATTTACCTGAGGGCCACTAACTCTAGTGGCCTCGACGAGGACAGGTAGCCGGCGGCTTGTCGAAAATCCCCCTCACCCCCTCCATTTGCACATATAAAAATGAAACAAGAGGGGAATCATTTGACGTTGATAACATTCAACATTTGTGTTCAACATTCAATTAAATTCCTAAAATGTGTCGGGCGCCATTCAGCAGGTTATGAGACAATTAAACAATCACTATATGCAAAATGCAATTGAACATAAGTGTTAAATTCAAAATATTTGTTAATACATAAATGTTGTTGATACATAAGTTTGTTGATACATAAGTTTGTTGATACATAAGTTTGTTGATACATAAGTTTTGTGGATACATAAGTATTTGTTGATACATAAGTATTTGTTGATACATAAGTTTTGTGGATACATAAGTTTTGTTGATACATAAGTATTTGTTGACACATAAGTTTTGTGGATACATAAGTTTTGTTGATACATAAGTTTTGTTGATACATAAGTTTTGTTGACACATAAGTTTTGTGGATACATAAGTTTTGTGGATACATAAGTTTTGTGGATACATAAGTTTTGTGGATACATAAGTTTTGTTGACACATAAGTTTTGTGGATACATAAGTTTTGTGGATACATAAGTATTTGTTGACACATAAGTTTTGTGGATACATAAGTTTTGTGAATACATAAGTTTTGTTGATACATAAGTATTTGTTGACACATAAGTTTTGTGGATACATAAGTTTTGTTGATACATAAGTATTTGTTGACACATAAGTTTTGTGGATACATAAGTTTTGTGGATACATAAGTTTTGTTGATACATAAGTTTTGTGGATACATAAGTTTTGTTGACACATAAGTTTTGTGGATACATAAGTTTTGTGGATACATAAGTTTTGTTGATACATAAGTTTTGTTGACACATAAGTTTTGTGGATACATAAGTTTTGTGGATACATAAGTTTTGTTGATACATAAGTTTTGTTGATACATAAGTTTTGTTGAAACAGAAGTTTAGTTGGTACATAAGTATTTGTTGATACATAAGTTTTGTGGATACATAAGTTTTTGTTGATACATAAGTTTTGTTGATACATAAGTTTTGTGGATACATAAGTTTTGTTGATACATAAGTTTTGTTGATACATAAGTTTTGTTGATACATAAGTATTTGTTGATACATAAGTTTTGTTGATACATAAGTTTTGTGGATACATAAATTTTGTTGATACATAAGTTTTGTTGATACATAAGTTTTGTGGATACATAAATTTTGTTGGTACATAAGTATGTGTTAATACATAAGTATGTGTTGATACATAAGTATGTGTTGATACATAAGTATGTGTTGATACATAAGTATGTGTTGATACATAAGTATGTGTTGATACATAAGTATGTGTTGATACAGAAGTATGTGTTGATACAGAAGTATGTGTTGATACATAAGAATGTGTTGATACATAAGTATGTGTTGATACATAAGTATGTGTTGATACATAAGTATGTGTTGATACATAAGTATGTGTTGATACATAAGTATGTGTTGATACATAAGTATATGTTGATTCATAAGTATGTGTTGATACATAAGTATGTGTTGATTCATAAGTATGTGTTGATTCATAAGTATGTGTTGGTACATAAGTTTTGTTGATACATAAGTATTTGTTGATATATAAGTTTAGAAGTTTAGCTGAGGCATAAGTTTAGCTGATACATAAGTTTAGCTGATACATAAGAATGTGTTGGTACATATGTATGTGTTGATACATAAGTATGTGTTGGTACATAAGTATGTGTTGGTACATAAGTTTTGTTGATACATAAGTATTTGTTGATATATAAGTTTAGAAGTTTAGCTGATACATAAGTATGTGTTGATACATAAGTATGTGTTGATACATATGCATGATACATACCGTGACGTGTGTCCAGGAGGGAGCGTGAGGGCGTCAGGCTGAGCACCTCGCTGAGTCGTCAAGGGACGTCAAGTCATGCTACAGTCTTCATGTACACTCCAGGTAAACAACACTCCAGGTAAACTACCCTCCAGGTAAACTACCCTCCAGGTAAACTACCCTCCAGGTAAACTATCCTCCAGGTAAACTACCCTCCATGTAAACTACCCTCCAGGTAAACTACCCTCCAGGTAAACAACCCTCCAGGTAAACTATCCTCCAGGTAAACAACCCTCCAGGTAAACTACCCTCCAGGTAAACTACCCTCCAGGTAAACTACCCTCCAGGTAAACTACCCTCCAGGTAAACAACACTCCAGGTAAACTACCCTCCAGGTAAACTACCCTCCAGGTAAACAACACTCCAGGTAAACTACCCTCCAGGTAAACAACACTCCAGGTAAACAACACTCCAAGTAAACTACCATCCAGGTAAACAACACTCCAGGTAAACTACCCTCCAGGTAAACTACCCTCCAGGTAAACAACACTCCAGGTAAACTACCCTCCAGGTAAACAACACTCCAGGTAAACTACCCTCCAGGTAAACAACACTCCAGGTAAACTACCCTCCAGGTAAACAACACTCCAAGTAAACTACCCTCCAGGTAAACAACACTCCAGGTAAACTACCCTCCAGGTAAACTACCCTCCAGGTAAACTACCCTCCAGGTAAACAACACTCCAGGTAAACTACCCTCCAGGTAAACAGCACTCCAGTAAACTACCCTCCAGGTAAACTACCCTCCAGGTAAACTACCCTCCAGGTAAACTACCCTCCAGGTAAACTACCCTCCAAGGTAAACTACCCTCCAGGTAAACAGCACTCCAGTAAACTACCCTCCAGGTAAACAGCACTCCAGTAAACTACCCTCCAGGTAAACTACCCTCCAGGTAAACTACCCTCCAGGTAAACAACACTCCACGTAAACTACCCTCCAGGTAAACAACACTCCAGGTAAACAACACTCCAGTAAACTACCCTCCAGGTAAACAACACTCCATTTAAACTACCCTCCAGGTAAACAACACTCCAGGTAAACAGCACTCCAGTAAACTACCCTCCAGGTAAACTACCCTCCAGGTAAACAACACTCCAGGTAAACTACCCTCCAGGTAAACAACACTCCAGGTAAACAACACTCCAGTAAACTACCCTCCAGGTAAACAACACTCCATTTAAACTACCCTCCAGGTAAACTACACTCCAGGTAAACAGCACTCCAGTAAACTACCCTCCAGGTAAACTACCCTCCAGGTAAACAACACTCCAGGTAAACTACCCTCCAGGTAAACAACACTCCAGTAAAGTACCCTCCAGGTAAACAACACTCCAGGTAAACTACTCTCCAGGTAAACTACCCTCCAGGAAAACAACACTCCAGGTAAACTACCCTCCAGGTAAACAACACTCCAGGTAAACAACACTCCAGGTAAACAACACTCCAGGTAAACAGCACTCCAGGTAAACAGCACTCCAGTAAACTACCCTTTAGGTAAACTACCCTCCAGGTAAACAACACTCCAGGTAAACAGCACTCCAGTAAACTACCCTCCTGGTAAACTACACTCCACGTAAACAACACTCCAGGTAAACAGCACTCCAGTAAACTACCCTCCAGGTAAACTACTCTCCAGGTAAACAACACTCCAGGTAAACAACACTCCAGGTAAACAGCACTCCAGGTAAACAGCACTCCAGTAAACTACCCTCCAGGTAAACAACACTCCAGGTAAACAACACTCCAGGTAAACAACACTCCAGGTAAACTACCCTCCAGATAAACAACACTCCAGGTAAACAGCACTCCAGTAAACTACCCTCCAGGTAAACAACACTCCAGGTAAACAACACTCCAGGTAAACAACACTCCAGGTAAACAACACTTCAGGTAAACTACACTCCAGGTAAACAACACTCCAGGTAAACAACACTCGAGGTAAACAACACTCCAGGAAAATATCACTCCAGGTAAACTACCCTCCAGGTAAACAGCACTCCAGGTAAACAACACTCCAGTAAACTACCCTCCAGGTAAACAACACTCCAGGTAAACAACACTCCAGGAAAATATCACTCCAGGTAAACTACCCTCCAGATAAACTACCCTCCAGGTAATCAGCACACCAGGTAAACAACACTCCAGGTAAACAGCACTCCAGGTAAACTACCCTCCAGGTAAACAGCACTCCAGGCAATTAACACTGCAGGTAAACAACACTGCAGGTAAACAACACTGCAGGTAAACTACACTGCAGGTAAACTACACTGCAGGTAAACAACACTACATGTAAACAACACTCCAGGTAAACAACACTGCAGGTAAACAGCACTCCAGGTAAACAACACTACATGTAAACAACACTCCAGGTAAACAAGACTCCAGGTAAACAACACTCCAGGTAAACTACACTCCAGGTAAACAACACTACATGTAAACAACACTCCAGGTAAACAAGACTCCAGGTAAACAACACTCCAGGTAAACTACACTCCAGGTAAACAACAATCCAGGTAAACAACACTCCAGGTAAACAACACTCCAGGAAAATATCACTCCAGGAAAACTACCATCTAGGTAAACAACACTCCAGGTAAACAACACTCCCGGTAAACTATCCTCCTGGTAAACAACACTCCAGGTAAACAACACTGCAGGTAAACAACACTGCAGGTAAACAACACTGCAGGTAAACAACACTGCAGGTAAACTACACTGCGGGTAAACAACACTGCAGGTAAACATCACTCCAGGTAAACAACACTCCAGGTAAACAACACTGCAGGTAAACATCACTCCAGGTAAACAACACTACATGTAAACAACACTCCAGGTAAACAACACTCCAGGTAAACAACACTCCAGGTAAACTACACTCCAGGTAAACAACACTCCAGGTAAACAATACTCCAGGTAAACAACACTACATGTAAACAACACTCCAGGTAAACTACACTCCAGGTAAACAACACTCCAGGTAAACAACACTCCAGGTAAACAACACTCCAGGAAAATATCACTCCAGGTAAACTACCCTCCAGGTAAACAACACTCCAGGTAAACTACCCTCCAGGTAAACAACACTGCAGGTAAACAACACTGCAGGTAAACAACACTGCAGGTAAACAACACTGCAGGTAAACAACACTGCAGGTAATCAACACTGCAGGTAAACAACACTGCAGGTAAACAACACTGCAGGTAAACAACACTCCAGGTAAACAACACTACATGTAAACAACACTCCAGGTAAACAACACTCCAGGTAAACAACACTGCAGGTAAACTACCCTCCAGGTAAACAGCACTCCAGGTAAACAACACTGCAGGTAAACAGCACTCCAGGCAAACAACACTGCAGGAAAACAACACTCCAGGAAAATATCACTCCAGGTAAACTATCCTCCTGGTTAACAACACTCCAGGTAAACAACACTGCAGGTAAACAACACTGCAGGTAAACAACACTGCAGGTAAACTACACTGCAGGTAAACAACACTGCAGGCAAACAACACTCCAGGTAAACAACACTACATGTAAACAACACTCCAGGTAAACAACACTGCAGGTAAACAGCACTCCAGGTAAACAACACTCCAGGTAAACAACACTCCAGGTAAACATCACTCCAGGTAAACTACCCTCCAGGTAAACAACACTCCAGGTAAACAACACTCCAGGAAAATATCACTCAAGGTAAACACCACTGCAGGTAAACTACACTGCAGGTAAACAACACTTCAGGTAAACAACACTACATGTAAACAACACTCCAGGTAAACAACACTACATGTAAACAACACTCCAGGTAAACAACACTCCAGGTAAACTACCCTCCAGGTAAACAGCACTCCAGGTAAACAACACTCCAGGTAAACAACACTCCAGGAAAATATCACTCCAGGTAAACTATTCTCCTGGTTAACGACACTCCAGGTAAACAACACTGCAGGTAAACAACACTGCAGGTAAACAACACTGCAGGTAAACAACACTGCAGGTAAACAACACTACATGTAAACAACACTCCAGGTAAACAACACTGCAGGTAAACAACACTCCAGGTAAACTACACTGCAGGTAAACAACACTCCAGGTAAACTACACTCCAGGTAAACAACACTCCAGGTAAACAACACTGCAGGTAAACAACACTCCAGGTAAACAACACTCCAGGTAAACAACACTCCAGGTAAACTACACTGCAGGTAAACAACACTCCAGGTAAACAACACTGCAGGTAAACAACACTGCAGGTAAACAACATTCAAGGTAAACTACACTCCAGGAAAACAACACTGCAGGTAAACTACACACCAGGAAAACAACATTCCAGGTAAACAACACTGCAGGTAAACTACACTGCAGGTAAACAACACTCCAGGTAAACAACACTCCAGGTAAACAACACTGCAGGTAAACAACACTGCAGGTAAACAACACTGCAGGAAAACAACACTCCAGGTAAACAACTCTCCAGGTAAACTACACTGCAGGTAAACAACACTCCAGGTAAACTACACTGCAGGTAAACTACACTGCAGGTAAACAACACTCCAGGTAAACAACACTCCAGGTAAACAACACTCCAGGTAAACAACACTCCAGGTAAACAACACTGCAGGTAAACTACACTGCAGGTAAACAACACTCCAGGTAAACTACACTGCAGGTAAACTACACTGCAGGTAAAGTACACTGCAGGTAAACAACACTCCATGTAAACAACACTCCATGTAAACAACACTGCAGGTAAACAACACTGCAGGTAAACAACACTGCAGGTAAACAACACTCCAGGTAAACAACACTGCAGGTAAACAATACTGCAGGTAAACAACACTCCAGGTAAACAACACTCCAGGTAAACATCACTCCAGGTAAACAACACTCCAGGTAAACTACACTTCAGGTAAACAACACTCCAGGTAAACAACACTCCAGGTAACAAACACTCCAGGTAACAAACACTGCAGGTAAACAACACTGCAGGTAAACAACACTCCAGGTAAACAACACTCCAGGTAAACAACACTCCAGGTAAACAACACTGCAGGTAAACAACACTCCAGGTAAACAACACTCCAGGTAAACAACACTCCAGGTAAACAACACTCCAGGTAAACAACACTCCAGGTAAACAACACTCCAGGTAAACTACACTCCAGGTAAACTACACTGCAGGTAAACAACACTCCAGGTAAACTACACTCCAGGTAAACTACACTCCAGGTAAACTACACTCCAGGTAAACAACACTGCAGGTAAACAACACTCCAGGTAAACAACACTCCAGGTAAACAACACTCCAGGTAAACAACACTTCAGGTAAACAACACTGCAGGTAAACAACACTCCAGGTAAACAACACTCCAGGTAAACAACACTCCAGGTAAACTACACTGCAGGTAAACAACACTCCAGGTAAACTACACTCCAGGTAAACTACACTGTAGGAAAACAACACTCCAGGTAAACTTCACTCCAGGTAAACTTCACTCCAGGTAAACTACACTCCAGGTAAACAACACTGCAGGTAAACAGCATTCCAGGTAAACAACACTCCAGGTAAACAACACTCTAGGTAAACAACACTCCAGGTAAACAACACTGCAGGTAAACTGCACTCCAGGTAAACAACGCTCCAGGTAAACAACACTCCGGGTAAACTACACTCCAGGTAAACAACACTCCAGGTAAACAACACTCCAGGTAAGCAACACTCCGGGTAAACTACACTCCAGGTAAACTGCACTCCAGGTAAACTACCCTCCAGGTAAACAACACTGCAGGTAAACAACACTCCGGGTAAACTATACTCCAGGTAAACTACACTCCAGGTAAACTACCCTCCAGGTAAACAACACTGCAGGTAAACAACACTCCGGGTAAACTACACTCCAGGTAAACTACACTCCAGGTTAACAACACTCCCGGTAAACAACAGCAGTCCCCCCCCCCACCGCAGGGCTCCCAGCCTTTAACTACGGCCAAAGTCAACACCCGCGTCAACACCCGCATTGTCTCCTGTGTTTACTCTGTCGTGGAGGTCCTCCTTTGTGGCGCGGGCCTTGTGCTGGGCCTTGCAGGTGTTGTTGTGCACCCTGCAGGTGTTGGTGTGGACCTTGCGGGTGTTGGTGTGGACCCTGCAAGTGTTGGTGTGCATCCTGCAGGTGTTCGTGTGTACCCTGTTGGGGCCGTGTGTACAGATGTTGGGGCCTCGTAGCCTGGTGGATAGCGCGCCGAACTCGTAATTCTGTGGCGCGGGTTCGATTCCCGCACGAGGCAGAAACAAATGGGCAAAGTTTCTTTCACCCTGAATGCCCCTGTTACCTAGCATTAAAATAGGTACCTGGGTGTTAGTCAGCTGTCACGGGCTGCTTCCTGGGGGTGGAGGCCTGGTCGAGGACCGGGCCGCGGGGACACAAAAGCCCCGAAATCATCTCAAGATAACCTCAAGATAACCCAGCAGGTGTTGGTGTGGACCCTGCAGGTGTTGATGTGGACCCTGCAGGTGTTGGTGTGGACCCTGCAGGTGTTAATGTGGATTCTGCAGGTGTTGGTTTGAACCCTGCAGGTGTTGGTGTGGACCCTGCAGGTGTTGATGTGGATTCTGCAGGTGTTGTTGTGTACCCTGCAGGTGTTGGTGTGGACCCTGCAGGTGTTGGTGTGGACCCTGCAGGTGTTGTTGTGGACCCTGCAGGTGTTGTTGTGGACCCTGCAGGTGTTGGTGTGGACCCTGCAGGTGTTGGTGTGGACCCAGCAGGTGTTGGTGTGGACCCTGCAGGTGTTGGTGTGGACCCTGCAGGTGTTGGTTTGAACCCTGCAGGTGTTGGTGTGGACCTGCAGGTGTTGTTGTGGACCCTGCAAGTGTTGTGGACCCTGCAGGTGTTGGTGTGGACCCTGCAGGTGTTGGTGTGGACCCAGCAGGTGTTGGTGTGGACCCTGCAGGTGTTGGTGTGGACCCTGCAGGTGTTGGTTTGAACCCTGCAGGTGTTGGTGTGGACCTGCAGGTGTTGGTGTGGACTCTGCAGGTGTTAGTGTGAACCCTGCAGGTGTTGTTGTGGACCCTGCAGGTGTTGTTGTGTACCCTGCAGGTGTTATTGTGGACCCTGCAGGTGTTGGTGTGGACCCTGCAGGTGTTGGTGTGTACTCTGCAGGTGTTAGTGTGAACCCTGCAGGTGTTGGTGTGGACCCTGCAGGTGTTGTTGTGGACCCTGCAGGTGTTGGTGTGGACCCTGCAGGTGTTGGTGTGGACCCTGCAGGTGTTGTTGTGGACCCTGCCGGTGTTGGTGTGGACCCTGCAGGTGTTGGTGTGGACCCTGCAGGTGTTAGTGTGAACCCTGCAGGTGTTGGTGTGGACCCTGCAGGTGTTGGTGTGGACTCTGCAGGTGTTGGTGTGGACCCTGTAGGTGTTGGTGTGGACCCTGCAGGTGTTGGTGTGGACTCTGCAGGTGTTGGTGTGGACCCTGCAGGTGTTGTTGTGGACCCTGCAGGTGTTGGTGTGGACCCTGCAGGTGTTGGTGTGGACCCTGCAGGTGTTGTTGTGGACCCTGCAGGTGTTGGTGTGGACCCTGCAGGTGTTGTTGTGGACCCTGCCGGTGTTGGTGTGGACCCTGCAGGTGTTGGTGTGGACCCTGCAGGTGTTGTTGTGGACCCTGCAGGTGTTGGTGTGGACCCTGCAGGTGTTGTTGTGGACCCTGCAGGTGTTGGTGTGGACCCTGCAGGTGTTGTTGTGGACCCTGCAGGTGTTGGTGTGGACCTGCAGGTGTTGGTGTGAACCCTGCAGGTGTTGGTGTGGACCCTGCAGGTGTTGGTGTGAACCCTGCAGGTGTTGGTGTGAACCCTGCAGGTGTTGGTGTGGACCCTGCAGCTGTTGGTGTGGACCCTGCAGGTGTTGGTGTGGACCCTGCAGGTGTTGGAGTGGACCCTGCAGGTGTTGTTGTGGACCCTGCCGGTGTTGGTGTGGACCCTGCAGGTGTTGGTGTGGACCCTGCAGGTGTTGTTGTGGACTCTGCAGGTGTTGTTGTGGACCCTGCAGGTGTTGTTGTGGACCCTGCAGGTGTTGTTGTGGACCCTGCAGGTGTTGGTGTGCACCCTGCAGGTGTTGGAGTGGACCCTGCAGGTGTTGGTTTGAACCCTGCAGGTGTTGGTGTGGACCCTGCAGGTGTTGGTGTGGACCCTGCAGGTGTTGGTGTGGACCTTGCAGGTGTTGTTGTGGACTCTGCAGGTGTTGTTGTGGACCCTGCAGGTGTTGTTGTGGACCCTGCAGGTGTTGTTGTGGACCCTGCAGGTGTTGGTGTGCACCCTGCAGGTGTTGGAGTGGACCCTGCAGGTGTTGATTTGAACCCTGCAGGTGTTGGTGTGGACCCTGCAGGTGTTGGTGTGGACCCTGCAGGTGTTGTGGTGGACCCTGCAGGTGTTGGTGTGGACTCTGCAGGTGTTGGTGTGGACTCTGCAGGTGTTGGTGTGGACCCTGCAGGTGTTGGTGTGGACCCTGCAGCTGTTGGTGTGGACCCTGCAGGTGTTGGTGTGGACCCTGCAGGTGTTGGTGTGGACCCTGCAGGTGTTGGTGTGGACCCTGCAGGTGTTGTTGTGGACCCTGCCGGTGTTGGTGTGGACCCTGCAGGTGTTGGTGTGGACCCTGCAGCTGTTGGTGTGGACCCTGCAGGTGTTGGTGTGGACCCTGCAGCTGTTGGTGTGGACCCTGCAGGTGTTGTTGTGCACCCTGCAGGTGTTGGAGTGGACCCTGCAGGTGTTGGTGTGGACCCTGCAGGTATTGGAGTGGACCCTGCAGGTGTTGGTGTGGACCCTGCAGGTGTTGGTGTGGACCCTGCAGGTGTTGGTGTGGACCCTGCAGGTGTTTTGTACCGTAAATTTGTTGATGTGGTCCCTTTACCTGTTGTTTTGGAACTTGCAGGTGTTGATGTGAACCTTATTGAAGTAGCTGCGAGCCCCACAGGAATTGTGAGCACTGCAGGTGTTTCTAGAGATTTTGTAGGTGTTATTGTCCCTGCAGGTGTTGTTCTAAGCCATTAATGTGGTGTTTTGGTCCTTGAAGGTGTTGTTGTGAACTCTGCAGTTGTTGCTGTACAACCTTCAGGTGTTGTTGTGGACTCTGCAGGTGTTGCTGTACAACCTTCAGGTGTTGGTGTGTACTCTGCAGTTGTTACTGTACAACCTTCAGGTGTTGTTGTGGACTCTGCAGTTGTTGCTGTACAACCTTCAGGTGTTGTTGTGGACTCTGCAGGTGTTGCTGTACAACCTTCAGGTGTTGTTGTGGACTCTGCAGGTGTTGCTGTATAACCTTCAGGTGTTGGTGTGGACTCTGCAGTTGTTACTGTACAACCTTCAGGTGTTGGTGTGGACTCTGCAGGTGTTGCTGTACAACCTTCAGGTGTTGGTGTGGACTCTGCAGTTGTTACTGTACAACCTTCAGGTGTTGTTGTGGACTCTGCAGGTGTTACTGTACAACCTTCAGGTGTTGTTGTGGACTCTGCAGTTGTTACTGTACAACCTTCAGGTGTTGTTGTGGACTCTGCAGGTGTTGCTGTATAACCTTCAGGTGTTGTTGTGGACTCTGCAGGTGTTGCTGTACAACCTTCAGGTGTTGTTGTGGACTCTGCAGTTGTTACTGTACAACCTTCAGGTGTTGTTGTGGACTCTGCAGGTGTTGCTGTACAACCTTCAGGTGTTGTTGTGGACTCTGCAGGTGTTACTGTACAACCTTCAGGTGTTGTTGTGGACTCTGCAGGTGTTACTGTACAACCTTCAGGTGTTGTTGTGGACTCTGCAGTTGTTACTGTACAACCTTCAGGTGTTGTTGTGGACTCTGCAGTTGTTACTGTACAACCTTCAGGTGTTGTTGTGGACTCTGCAGTTGTTACTGTATAACCTTCAGGTGTTGTTGTGGACTCTGCAGTTGTTGCTGTATAACCTTCAGGTGTTGCTGTATAACCTTCAGGTGTTGTTGTGGACTCTGCAGGTGTTGCTGTATAACCTTCAGGTGTTGCTGTATAACCTTCAGGTGTTGTTGTGGACTCTGCAGTTGTTACTGTATAACCTTCAGGTGTTGTTGTGGACTCTGCAGTTGTTGCTGTATAACCTTCAGGTGTTGTCGTGAACTTTCCAGTTGTTCATGTGGATCCTGCGGATGTGGATCAAGTTGTTATGGGCTCCTGCAGGTGTTTTTGTGTACTCTGCTGGTGTTGGTCGGGCCCCTACAGGTGTTTTGTGTACTCTGCTGGTGTTGGTCGGGCCCCTACAGGTGTTTTGTGTACTCTGCTGGTGTTGGTCGGGCCCCTACAGGTGTTTTGTGTACTCTGCTGGTGTTGGTCGGGCCCCTACAGGTGTTTTGTGTACTCTGCTGGTGTTGGTCGGGCCCCTACAGGTGTTTTGTGTACTCTGCTGGTGTTGGTCGGGCCCCTACAGGTGTTTTGTGTACTCTGCTGGTGTTGGTCGGGCCCCTACAGGTGTTTTGTGTACTCTGCTGGTGTTGGTCGGGCCCCTACAGGTGTTTTGTGTACTCTGCTGGTGTTGGTCGGGCCCCTACAGGTGTTTTGTGTACTCTGCTGGTGTTGGTCGGGCCCCTACAGGTGTTTGTGTGCACACAAGGTGAGTGACGCAGGTCAGAGGGCGGGGAACCACCACACAAGGTGAGTGACGCAGGTCAGAGGGCGGGGCACCACCACACAAGGTGAGTGACGCAGGTCAGAGGGCGGGACACCACCACACAAGGTGAGTGACACAGGTCAGAGGGCGGGACACCACCACACAAGGTGAGTGACGCAGGTCAGAGGGCGGGGAACCACCACACAAGGTGAGTGACGCAGGTCAGAGGGCGGGGCACCACCACACAAGGTGAGTGACACAGGTCAGAGGGCGGGACACCACCACACAAGGTGAGTGACGCAGGTCAGAGGGCGGGGAACCACCACACAAGGTGAGTGACGCAGGTCAGAGGGCGGGACACCACCACACAAGGTGAGTGACGCAGGTCAGAGGGCGGGGAACCACCACACAAGGTGAGTGACGCAGGTCAGAGGGCGGGACACCACCACACAAGGTGAGTGACGCAGGTCAGAAGGCGGGACACCACCACACAAGGTGAGTGACGCAGGTCAGAAGGCGGGACACCACCACACAAGGTGAGTGACGCAGGTCAGAAGGCGGGGAACCACCACACAAGGTGAGTGACGCAGGTCAGAGGGCGGGACACCACCACACAAGGTGAGTGACGCAGGTCAGAGGGCGGGGAACCACCACACAAGGTGAGTGACGCAGGTCAGAGGGCGGGGCACCACCACACAAGGTGAGTGACGCAGGTCAGAGGGCGGGACACCACCACACAAGGTGAGTGACGCAGGTCAGAGGGCGGGGAACCATCACACAAGGTGAGTGACACAGGTCAGAGGGCGGGGCACCACCACACAAGGTGAGTGACGCAGGTCAGAGGGCGGGGAACCACCACACAAGGTGAGTGACGCAGGTCAGAGGGCTGGACACCACCACACAAGGTGAGTGACGCAGGTCAGAGGGCGGGGCACCACCACACAAGGTGAGTGACGCAGGTCAGAGGGCGGGATACCACCACACAAGGTGAGTGACACAGGTCAGAGGGCGGGGCACCACCACAGTCAGCCTTGAGGTGGTGACCCCACAGGCGGGGCGGAGGTCAGAGGAGGCACGAGGTCACTGTATGAGTGTAAGGTATATTCCTTCACTTGCGTTGGTCTCCACATGTAGGCCTCCCTGGCCTGCTGCAGTGTGACCAGCCTGTGGACGGAGACTCCTGCTACTGTGGCCTCCCTGGCCTGCTGCAGTGTGACCAGCCTGTGGACGGAGACTCCTGCTACTGTGCAGTTATGAGTCGTGTAAAGTCTTGTCGTACACTCACTTGTTGTCGCTGGTCGGTTATTATGGTCACTTCTAACATGACTCCTCGTTAATGAGTGGTCACACTACCCAAACACTCCATTGTTCAGGCAATGAGTGCCAACCCCAGCCCTGTCAAGTGCCAACCCAACCATGTCAAGTGCCAACTCATATCCCTGTCAAGTGCCAGCCCATCTCCGTCAAGTTACAACCCATTCCTGTCAAGCGCCAACACATCCCTTGACAGCTGGACCTCACAAGATGTTGGCTGGGTGTCAAGGCCTGACAGCTGGACAAGGCCTGACAGCTGGACCTCACAAGATGTTGGCTGGGTGTCAAGGCCTGACAGCTGGACCTCACAAGATGTTGGCTGGGTGTCAAGGCCTGACAGCTGGACCTCACAAGGTGTTGGGCGGGTGTCAAGGCCTGACAGCTGGACCTCACAAGGTGTTGGGCGGGTGTCAAGGCCTGACAGCTGGACCTCACAAGGTGTTGGGCGGGTGTCAAGGCCTGACAACTGGACCTCACAAGGTGTTGGGCGGGTGTCAAGGTCTGAAAGCTGGACCTCACAAGGTGTTGGGCGGGTGTCAAGGCTTGACAGCTGGACCTCACAAGGTGTTGGGCGGGTGTCAAGGTCTGACAGCTGGACCTCACAAGGTGTTGGGCGGGTGTCAAGGTCTGACAGCTGGACCTCACAAGGTGTTGGGCGGGTGTCAAGGTCTGACAGCTGGACCTCACAAGGTGTTGGGCGGGTGTCAAGGTCTGAAAGCTGGACCTCACAAGGTGTTGGGCGGGTGTCAAGGCTTGACAGCTGGACCTCACAAGGAGGAGCTCAACTAAACTTGAGGAAAGCTAACCTAACCTACCCTAACCTAACCTAACCTAACCTACCCTAACCTACACTCAGAAATCACAATAGCGTGATGCATCAATGAACAAATCCACAAGGGCCGTGACGAGGATTCGAACCTACGTCCGGGATCATCCCAGACGCTGCCTTAATCGACTGCGCTACGACATGGTCAAAAGAGTTGAAACCAGTTGTTGTACCTAACTTATTTGGATCCTGCAGCCTCTCCGAGACACAAACCAGGGTTTTACCCAACTCCCCCTTGCACTCCCAAGAATGCATGGGGTTTGCACTCAGGGTTGCACTCAGCATACCAGGGTAAAACCTTGGTTTGTGTCTCGGAGAGGCTGCAGATCCAAATAAGTTAGGTACAGCTTCTGGTTTCAACTCTTTTGACCATGTCGTAGCTCAGTCGATTAAGGCAGCGTCTGGGATTATCTCGGACGTAGGTTCGAATCCTCGTCACGGCCCTTGTGGATTTGTTTCTACCCTAACCTAACCAACCCAAACCAACCCTAACCTCAGATATCTGTGTTACAGAGGGGTGGAGGTGGAGAGGAGGGGGTGGAGGGGGCAGGAGTATGGAGGGAGGCGTCATGGCGACCCTCCTCCACCCACACAACACCACCACCGTGTCCTCCACCCAGGGGCTCCACCTGGTCGTCTTACACCCACATACTGCCAGGTTAGTGCCGCCATGTTGGCCCCGTATGTCGGGATGCCATAGTGGCCACCATGTTGGGCCCGTATGCCAGGATGCCATAGTGGCCGCCATGTTGGACCCGTATGCCAGGGTGCCATAGTGGCCGCCATGTTGGGCCCGTATGCCAGGGTGCCATAGTGGCCGCCATGTTGGGCCCGTATGCCAGGGTGCCATAGTGGCCGCCATGTTGGGCCCGTATGTCAGGGTGCCATAGTGGCCGCCATGTTGGGCCCGTATATCAGGATGCCATAGTGGCCGCCATGTTGGGCCCGTATGTCAGGATGCCAAAGTGGCCGAAATGTTGGGCCCGTATGCCAGGATGCCATAGTGGCCGCCATGTTGGGCCCGTATGTCAGGGTGCCATAGTGGCCGCCATGTTGGGCCCGTATGTCAGGATGCCATAGTGGCCGCCATGTTGGGCCCGTATGTCAGGATGCCATAGTGGCCGCCATGTTGGGCCCGTATGTCAGGATGCCATAGTGGCCGCCATGTTGGGCCCGTATGTCAGGATGCCATAGTGGCCGCCATGTTGGGCCCGTATGTCAGGGTGCCATAGTGGCCGCCATGTTGGGCCCGTATGTCAGGATGCCATAGTGGCCGCCATGTTGGGCCCGTATGTCAGGGTGCCATAGTGGCCGCCATGTTGGGCCCGTATGCCATGGTGCCATTACTGATCCGTTCTCAGTAAACATGTTCCCTGAGGCTCCTGGGCTTGTTGTGCTGTGTCATGTTCACAGCCTGCTCCTGGGCTTGGGGTGCTGTGTCATGTTCACAGGCTGCTCCTGGGCTTGGGGTGCTGTGTCATGTTCACAGGCTGCTCCTGGCCTTGGTGTGCTGTGTCATGTTCACAGGCTGCTCCTGGGCTTGGGGTGCTGTGTCATGTTCACAGGCTGCTCCTGGCCTTGGTGTGCTGTGTCATGTTCACAGCCTGCTCCTGGGCTTGGGGTGCTGTGTCATGTTCACTGGCTGCTCCTGGGCTTGGGGTGCTGTGTCATGTTCACAGCCTGCTCCTGGGCTTGGGGTGCTGTGTCATGTTCACAGGCTGCTCCTGGGCTTGGGGTGCTGTGTCATGTTCACAGGCTGCTCCTGGGCTTGGGGTGCTGTGTCATGTTCACAGGCTGCTCCTGGCCTTGGTGTGCTGTGTCATGTTCACAGCCTGCTCCTGGGCTTGGTGTGCTGTGTCATGTTCACAGGCTGCTCCTGGGCTTGGGGTGCTGTGTCATGTTCACAGGCTGCTCCTGGCCTTGGTGTGCTGTGTCATGTTCACAGCCTGCTCCTGGGCTTGGTGTGCTGTGTCATGCTCACAGCCTGCTCCTGGGCTTGGGGTGCTGTGTCATGTTCACAGGCTGCTCCACTCGTCTCCTTGGTCATATTTACTCCTTCCTCGCTCTGTTGTGACTTGTTACTCTCTTATTCTGTGACCTCTCTGTTTCTGCCTTCTTTATATGTGTATTATGACACCAGGCAATGTCCCTCAACACATGGCCTCAATGAACGAACAAATCAATGAATGAATGAACATTGAATGAATCAATGAATGAATGAACATTGAATGAATCAATGAATGAATGTCTATGCTTCCTTGCTTGAATGTGAATGAGAGCAAAGAATGCTGCACTAACACAGGAATGTGTGGTCCCTGGCAGGGAGTAGTGTGGTCCCTGGCAGGGAGTAGTGTGGTCCCTGGCAGGGAGTAGTGTGGTCCCTGGCAGGGGCCAGTGCTACACTAACACAGCAGGTCCCTGGCAGGGGCCAGTGCTACACTAACACAGCAGGTCCCTGGCAGGGGCCAGTGCTACACTAACACAGCAGGTCCCTGGCAGGGGCCAGTGCTACACTAACACAGTGTGGTCCCTGGCAGGGGCCAGTGCTACACTAACACAGCAGGTCCCTGGCAGGGGCCAGTGCTACACTAACACAGCAGGTCCCTGGCAGGGGCCAGTGCTACACTAACACAGTGTGGTCCCTGGCAGGGGCCAGTGCTACACTAACACAGCAGGTCCCTGGCAGGGGCCAGTGCTACACTAACACAGCAGGTCCCTGGCAGGGGCCAGTGCTACACTAACACAGTGTGGTCCCTGGCAGGGGCCAGTGCTACACTAACACAGTGTGGTCCCTGGTAGGGGCCAGTGCTACACTAACACAGTGTGGTCCCTGGCAGGGTGCTGGTGCGGCGGGCCTTCCAGACGCAGGAGGCGTACTCGTGGTGGGCGGACCTGGTGTGGTGGGTGGGACGGGTCGTCCCTGGTCGTGTGGTCGTCGTCAGCGCCGTCGGGGACGCAACCACCGGGCTGCGTCACGCACGCACACTCTTCACGGACCTGGGCGCCGCGTTCGTGCCCTTCCTGACCTTCCACACCTCCTGGTGCTGGGCCTTCGTCAAGGGTGGCCGCACTATCTACGAGGCCCTCGTCCGAGGCCTCCCTGTTACCCAGGTGAGTACTGTGGCCCCCCCTGTTACCCAGGTGAGTACTGTGGCCTCCCTGTTACCCAGGTGAGTACTGTGGCCTCCCTGTTACCTAGGTGAGTACTGTGGCCTCCCTGTTACCCAGGTGAGTACTGTGGCCCCCCCTGTTACCCAGGTGAGTACTGAGGCCTCCCTGTTACCCAGGAGAGTACTGAGGCCTCCCTGTTACCCAGGTGAGTACTGTGGCCTCCCTGTTACCCAGGAGAGTACTGAGGCCTCCCTGTTACCCAGGTGAGTACTGTGGCCTCCCTGTTACCCAGGAGAGTACTGAGGCATCCCTGTTACCCAGGTGAGTACTGTGGCCTCCCTGTTACCCAGGTGAGTACTGTGGCCTCCCTGTTACCTAGGTGAGTACTGTGGCCTCCCTGTTACCCAGGTGAGTACTGTGGCCCCCCCTGTTACCCAGGTGAGTACTGAGGCCTCCCTGTTACCCAGGAGAGTACTGAGGCCTCCCTGTTACCCAGGTGAGTACTGTGGCCTCCCTGTTACCCAGGAGAGTACTGAGGCCTCCCTGTTACCCAGGTGAGTACTGTGGCCTCCCTGTTACCCAGGTGAGTACTGAGGCCTCCCTGTTACCCAGGTGAGTACTGTGGCCTCCCTGTTACCCAGGTGAGTACTGAGGCCTCCCTGTTACCCAGGTGAGTACTGTGGCGTCCCTGTTACCCAGGTGAGTACTGAGGCCTCCCTGTTACCCAGGTGAGTACTGTGGCCTCCCTGTTACCCAGGTGAGTACTGAGGCCTCCCTGTTACCCAGGTGAGTACTGGGGCCTCCCTGTTACCCAGGTGAGTACTGACGCCTTCCTGTTACCCAGGTGAGTACTGGGGCCTCCCTGTTACCCAGGTGAGTACTGAGGCCTCCCTGTTACCCAGGTGAGTACTGTGGCTCCCCTGTTACCCAGGTGAGTACTGTGGCTCCCCTGTTACCCAGGTGAGTACTGGGGCCTCCCTGTTACCCAGGTGAGTACTGACGCCTTCCTGTTACCCAGGTGAGTACTGGGGCCTCCCTGTTACCCAGGTGAGTACTGAGGCCTCCCTGTTACCCAGGTGAGTACTGTGGCCTCCCTGTTACCCAGGTGAGTACTGAGGCCTCCCTGTTAC
Source organism: Procambarus clarkii (assembly GCF_040958095.1). Classification (NCBI taxonomy): domain Eukaryota; kingdom Metazoa; phylum Arthropoda; class Malacostraca; order Decapoda; family Cambaridae; genus Procambarus; species Procambarus clarkii. The sequence goes on from NC_091175.1 coordinate 43,105,091, forward strand.
CCAGGTGAGTACTGAGGCCTCCCTGTTACCCAGGTGAGTACTGACGCCTTCCTGTTACCCAGGTGAGTACTGTGGCGTCCCTGTTACCCAGGTGAGTACTGTGGCGTCCCTGTTACCCAGGTGAGTACTGTGGCCTCCCTGTTACCCAGGTGAGTACTGTGGCCTCCCTGTTACCCAGGTGAGTACTGACGCCTTCCTGTTACCCAGGTGAGTACTGTGGCGTCCCTGTTACCCAGGTGAGTACTGTGGCCTCCCTGTTACCCAGGTGAGTACTGTGGCGTCCCTGTTACCCAGGTGAGTACTGTGGCGTCCCTGTTACCCAGGTGAGTACTGTGGCCTCCCTGTTACCCAGGTGAGTACTGTGGCCTCCCTGCTACCCAGGTGAGTACTGACGCCTTCCTGTTACCCAGGTGAGTACTGTGGCCTCCCTGTTACCCAGGTGAGTACTGAGGCCTCCCTGTTACCCAGGTGAGTACTGACGCCTTCCTGTTACCCAGGTGAGTACTGGGGCCTCCCTGTTACCCAGGTGAGTACTGTGGCCTCCCTGTTACTCAGGTGAGTACTGGGGCCTCCCTGTTACCCAGGTGAGTACTGTGGCCTCCCTGTTACCCAGGTGAGTACTGTGGCCTCCCTGTTACCCAGGTGAGTACTGTGGCGTCCCTGTTACCCAGGTGAGTACCGTGGCCTCCCTGTTACCCAGGTGAGTACTGACGCCTTCCTGTTACCCAGGTGAGTACTGTGGCCTCCCTGTTACCCAGGTGAGTACTGAGGCCTCCCTGTTACCCAGGTGAGTACTGACGCCTTCCTGTTACCCAGGTGAGTACTGGGGCCTCCCTGTTACCCAGGTGAGTACTGGGGCCTCCCTGTTACCCAGGTGAGTACTGTGGCCTCCCTGTTACCCAGGTGAGTACTGTGGCCCCCCCTGTTACCCAGGTGAGTACTGTGGTCTCCCTGTTACCTAGGTGAGTACTGTGGCCTCCCCTGTTACCCAGGTGAGTACTGAGGCCTCCCTGTTACCCAGGTGAGTACTGGGGCCTCCCTGTTACCCAGGTGAGTACTGAGGTAATATGAAGACGAGTACTCACCCGGATACAAAGTCAGGTCGTGAAAGCCTGCATTCCTATTGGTTCCACTAGGTGATCTGACCGGCTGTCTGATCGCCTATACAAAGCTGCTTGAATGTGGTTTGATATGATTTACCGTTGTTGTCCGGCCTTAATGTATGTACTAGATCTTATTTTGTTACTCGCTGTACCCGGCCACGCGTTGCTGTGGCTCAGCATCCTGTTCCCCCGTCCTCCCCACCATCCCCCCCCCGTCCCCTCGTCCTCCCCACCATTCCCCCCTCCCTATCCCCTCGTCGTCCCCACTATCCCCCACTCCCCTGTCGCCTTGTCCTCCCCACCATTCCCCCTCCCCCGTCCCCTCGTCCTCCCTACCATTCCCCCCTCCCCATCCCCTCGTCGTCCCCACTATCCCCCCACTCCACTGTCCCCTCGTCCTCCCCACCATTCCCCCCCCCCGTCCCCCCGTCCTCCCCACCATCCCCCCCCGTCCCCTCGTCCTCCCTACCATTCCCCCCTCCCCATCCCCTCGTCGTCCCCACTATCCCCCCACTCCACTGTCCCCTCGTCCTCCCTACCATTCCCCCCTCCCCATCCCCTCGTCGTCCCCACTATCCCCCCACTCCACTGTCCCCTCGTCCTCCCTACCATTCCCCCCTCCCCATCCCCTCGTCGTCGCCACTATCCCCCCACTCCACTGTCTCCTCGTCCTCCCTACCATTCCCCCTTCCCCATCCCCTCGTCGTCCCCACTATCCCCCCACTCCACTGTCCCCTCGTCCTCCCTACCATTCCCCCCTCCCCATCCCCTCGTCGTCCCCACTATCCCCCCACTCCACTGTCCCCTCGTCCTCCCTACCATTCCCCCCTCCCCATCCCCTCGTCGTCCCCACTATCCCCCCACTCCACTGTCCCCTCGTCCTCCCTACCATTCCCCCCTCCCCATCCCCTCGTCGTCCCCACTATCCCCCCACTCCACTGTCCCCTCGTTCTCCCTACCATTCCCCCCTCCCCATCCCCTCGTCGTCCCCACTATCCCCCACTCCACTGTCCCCTCGTCCTCCCTACCATTCACCCCTCCCCATCCCCTCGTCGTCCCCACTATCCCCCACTCCACTGTCCCCTCGTCCTCCCTACCATTCCCCCCTCCCCATCCCCTCGTCGTCCCCACTATCCCCCCACTCCACTGTCCCCTCGTCCTCCCTACCATTCCCCCCTCCCCATCCCCTCGTCGTCCCCACTATCCCCCCACTCCACTGTCCCCTCGTCCTCCCTACCATTCACCCCTCCCCATCCCCTCGTCGTCCCCACTATCCCCTCGTCGTCCCCACTATCCCCCACTCCACTGTCCCCTCGTCCTCCCTACCATTCCCCCCTCCCCATCCCCTCGTCGTCCCCACTATCCCCCACTCCACTGTCCCCTCGTCCTCCCTACCATTCCCCCCTCCCCATCCCCTCGTCGTCCCCACTATCCCCCACTCCACTGTCCCCTCGTCCTCCCTACCATTCCCCCCTCCCCATCCCCTCGTCGTCCCCACTATCCCCCACTCCACTGTCCCCTCGTCCTCCCTACCATTCCCCCCTCCCCATCCCCTCGTCGTCCCCACTATCCCCCACTCCACTGTCCCCTCGTCCTCCCTACCATTCCCCCCTCCCCATCTCCTCGTCGTCCCCACTATCCCCCACTCCACTGTCCCCTCGTCCTCCCTACCATTCCCCCCTCCCCATCCCCTCGTCGTCCCCACTATCCCCCACTCCACTGTCCCCTCGTCCTCCCCACCATTCCCCCCTCCCCATCCCCTCGTCGTCCCCCACCATCGACCACTCCGCCGTCCCCTCGTCCTCCCCACCATTCCCCCCTCCCCATCCCCTCGTCGTCCCCCACCATCGACCACTCCGCCGTCCCCTCGTCCTCCCCACCATTCCCCCCTCCCCATCCCCTCGTCGTCCCCCACCATCGACCACTCCACTGTCCCCTCGTCCTCCCCACCATTCCCCACTCCCTCACCCGATGTGTTTCCAAATGATCTGATGTTCCCATAACTGAAAAATAAGATTACTAGTTAAAAAAACAAAATAAAAACCAGTAAAAAATACAAAATAAAGTATACTCACAAAATGAACGGTGTGGTAAACAACACAGCTCAATTCCAATGCAATGTCACAAAAATAATTAAATCAAAAAGAAAATAAGTTGAAATCCATGATATTCAATTTATCAAAGCAATTGAAAACACTGAAATGGAATCGCAACATATTTTGGTTTAGTGTATGTTGCTCTTACATGCAACAGATGGTGCTGTTTCTTAAAAAAAAAACATGTTTTTACCTGTCACAGGTGTGGCATCTATGTATCTATGCAAACAAAAAACACGCGCGTAAGTGAATGGAACGTTGGGTCAAAATGTCAAAGCAATCGGTGAAGAATTCGTAGATTAGCGATTTTGAACAAACGAACATTTACACTTTTATTAATACAGATCGTCTTGCTGCATATAGGTGTACAGGTGTATATATGTGTGGTATCACAGATAAACACACAGGTGTTTATATGTGTGGTATCACAGATAAACACACATACGGTGACATGACCGTGACGCCTGTCAGTCGACGGGAACGTCATATACGCAACACACATGTAGTTATTATGTGCGGTCATTGAACATGATTATTGCCTCTTATATTGTGACATTGTTGATCTACTGCGCATCATTAGTGTCACGGTATTCTGATCACAAGTTATCAGAGTGTCAGAGCACAGGTCGAGAGGAAACACGTGTCCCCAGAGCAGCATCCACATGTGTACCAGCACCCACCCACATGTGTCCCCAGAGCAGCCTCCACATGTGTGGCGGCATTCACCCACATGTGTCCCCAGAGCAGCCTCCACGTGTGTACCAGCACCCTCCCACATGTGTCCCCAGAGCAGCCTCCACATGTGTGGCGGCACTCACCCACATGTGTCCCCAGAGCAGCCTCCACATGTGTGGCAGCACCCTCCCACATGTGTCCCCAGAGCAGCCTCCACATGTGTACCAGCACCCTCCCACATGTGTCCCCAGAGCAGCCTCCACATGTGTGGCAGCACCCACCCACATGTGTCCCCAGAGCAGCCTCCACATGTGTGTCAGCACCCACCCACTTGTGTTCCCAGAGCAGCCTCCACATGTGTGGCAGCACCCACCCACATGTGTCCCCAGAGCAGCCTCCACATGTGTGGCAGCACCCACCCACATGTGTCCCCAGAGCAGCCTCCACATGTGTGGCAGCACCCACCCACATGTGTCCCCAGAGCAGCCTCCACATGTGTGGCAGCACCCACCCACATGTGTCCCCAGAGCAGCCTCCACATGTGTGGCAGCACCCACCCACATGTGTCCCCAGAGCAGCCTCCACATGTGTACCAGCACCCACCCACATGTGTCCCCAGAGCAGCCTCCACATGTGTACCAGCACCCACCCACATGTGTCCCCAGAGCAGTCTCCACATGTGTACCAGCACCCTCCCACATGTGTCCCCAGAGCAGCCTCCACATGTGTACCAGCACCCACCCACATGTGTCCCCAGAGCAGCCTCCACATGTGTACCAGCACCCACCCACATGTGTCCCCAGAGCAGCCTCCACATGTGTACCAGCACCCACCCACATGTGTCCCCAGAGCAGCCTCCACATGTGTACCAGCACCCTCCCACATGTGTCCCCAGAGCAGCCTCCACATGTGTACCAGCACCCACCCACATGTGTCCCCAGAGCAGCCTCCACATGTGTACCAGCACCCACCCACATGTGTCCCCAGAGCAGCCTCCACATGTGTACCAGCACCCACCCACATGTGTCCCCAGAGCAGCCTCCACATGTGTACCAGCACCCACCCACATGTGTCCCCAGAGCAGCCTCCACATGTGTACCAGCACCCTCCCACATGTGTCCCCAGAGCAGCCTCCACATGTGTACCAGCACCCACCCACATGTGTCCCCAGAGCAGCCTCCACATGTGTACCAGCACCCACCCACATGTGTCCCCAGAGCAGCCTCCACATGTGTACCAGCACCCACCCACATGTGTCCCCAGAGCAGCCTCCACATGTGTGGCAGCACCCTTGCTCGACTCTCGACACTCGGGACTCTTGCTCGACCTGGTCGTGTACCACCCAGGACTCTTGCTCCACCTGGTCGTGTACCACCCGGGACTCTTGCTCGACCTGGTCCTGTACCACCCGGGACTCTTGCTCGACCTGGTCGTGTACCACCCGGGACTCTTGCTCCACCTGGTCGTGTACCACCCAGGACTCTTGCTCCACCTGGTCGTGTACCACCCAGGACTCTTGCTCCACCTGGTCGTGTACCACCCAGGACTCTTGCTCCACCTGGTCGTGTACCACCCAGGACTCTTGCTCCACCTGGTCGTGTACCACCCAGGACTCTTGCTCCACCTGGTCGTGTACCACCCAGGACTCTTGCTCCACCTGGTCGTGTACCATCCAGGACTCTTGCTCCACCTGGTCGTGTACCACCCGGGACTCTTGCTCGACCTGGTCCTGTACCACCCGGGACTCTTGCTCGACCTGGTCGTGTACCACCCGGGACTCTTGCTCCACCTGGTCGTGTACCACCCAGGACTCTTGCTCGACCTGGTCCTGTACCACCCAGGACTCTTGCTCGACCTGGTCCTGTACCACCCGGGACTCTTGCTCGACCTGGTCCTGTACCACCCGGGACTCTTGCTCGACCTGGTCCTGTACCACCCGGGACTCTTGCTCGACCTGGTCCTGTACCACCCGGGACTCTTGCTCGACCTGGTCCTGTACCACCCAGGACTCTTGCTCGACCTGGTCCTGTACCACCCGGGACTCTTGCTCGACCTGGTCCTGTACCACCCGGGACTCTTGCTCGACCTGGTCCTGTACCACCCGGGACTCTTGCTCGACCTGGTCGTGTACCACCCGGGACTCTTGCTCGACCTGGTCCTGTACCACCCGGGACTCTTGCTCGACCTGGTCGTGTACCACCCGGGACTCTTGCTCGACCTGGTCCTGTACCACCCGGGACTCTTGCTCGACCTGGTCCTGTACCACCCAGGACTCTTGCTCGACCTGGTCCTGTACCACCCAGGACTCTTGCTCGACCTGGTCCTGTACCACCCAGGACTCTTGCTCGACCTGGTCCTGTACCACCCGGGACTCTTGCTCGACCTGGTCCTGTACCACCCGGGACTCTTGCTCGACCTGGTCCTGTACCACCCGGGACTCTTGCTCGACCTGGTCCTGTACCACCCGGGACTCTTGCTCGACCTGGTCGTGTACCACCCGGGACTCTTGCTCGACCTGGTCCTGTACCACTCGGGACTCTTGCTCGACCTGGTCCTGTACCACCCGGGACTCTTGCTCGACCTGGTCGTGTGCCACCCAGGACTCTTGCTCGACCTGGTCGTGTGCCACCCGGGACTCTTGCTCGACCTGGTCCTGTACCACCCGGGACTCTTGCTCGACCTGGTCGTGTACCACCCGGGACTCTTGCTCGACCTGGTCGTGTACCACCCGGGACTCTTGCTCGACCTGGTCGTGTACCACCCGGGACTCTTGCTCGACCTGGTCGTGTACCACCCAGGACTCTTGCTCGACCTGGTCCTGTACCACCCGGGACTCTTGCTCGACCTGGACGTGTACCACCCGGGACTCTTGCTCGACCTGGACGTGTAAGCTTACTCTCCTGTTGCTGGACTCCCAAAGCTGTGTGAAGTGTTTGCCACACGCACATTGGCGACATTGCATGCAGTTGCAGTCAGGAAAATGTATTTACTGCTAGATGAACAAGAACATCAGGGTGAAAGAATCTTTGCACACTTGTTTCCGCCTCCACCTGGGATTGAACCCGGAACCTCAGGATTACGAATCTCGAGCGCTGTCCACTCAGCTGTCAGGCCCCAAGCATTGTCGGCGAGAGTAAAATAACAGACCGCTCCTTGGAACTTATTGTTAATGCTTCATATAGTTAGTAACATCACCTACAGTTATCTTATAATCTTATTCTCAATAACATATTCCTATGTTTAATTACGTCCCTTCAACTATAACCATCTCTATATAATGCCTATTTATATATACCCATCTCTAAATTATACTTATTATATGTACCTATCTCCAAATAATACCTTTTTATATGTAATACCATGACTTGAGCGTAACTCAAAATCCCGTATAAAGCCCTCATAACTAACATCACTCTTGCTCATCACAACTCAGAACGGGGCTTACTATACCTATCTTTTGCATTCGTAATTTTAATATATGCTAAATAACATACTATAGATATGACATGTAAAAATCATGTTTCAATATTCACATCATATCATCGAAAGAACATTTTTTTGTACCAGTCATCTCACCTGTGTATTAAATCACTCTTCAATATCATCTAACAACACCGCGTGTATTATTAAGAATGTTTGACATAATCGTCAATTTAGAATATAATTGACCACATGCTGTACAAACAAGGCTAACTCGTACAAGTTAACTACAGGTTCCCCAACCAGCCGTAGCTATCACTACTCAGTATAATTAGTTTATATTAGTTCTGCTAATTGTCTTATCATCCTAATTTTGTGTTGGAAATTGCACCAGTATGTGTCTTTTACACTGTAATATTAAACCTCACTTTGTCTCTACAATGTATCACTTTTCTAATTGTAAGATAAACCTTGGAAACACAAACCGAAACTGTCTCTATTTTCCGCTTGTTACAACTTGTAATAAAGTTGTTACATCTTGGCTTAACGTGTTTATGACGTATTAGAACGTTGTTACAACTTGCTATATTGGTTGTTATAACTGGTTAGGAGGTGTTAAAACTTGTTCGAACGTTGTACCAACGTCGTAGTTTCGGTGTGTGTTTGGCGGGAATGGTTGATACCTGGTTGATGGGGTTCTGGGAGTTCTTCTACTCCCCAAGCCCGGCCCGAGGCCAGGCTCGACTTGTGAGAGTTTGGTCCACCAGGCTGTAGCTTGGAGCGGCCCGCAGGCCCACATACCCACCACAGCCCGGTTGGTCCGGCACTCCTTGGAGGAATAAATCTAGTTTCCTCTTGAAGATGTCCACGGTTGTTCCGGCAATATTTCTTATGCTTGCTGGGAGGACGTTGAACAACCGCGGACCTCTGATGTTTATACAGTGTTCTCTGATTGTGCCTATGGCACCTCTGCTCTTCACTGGTTCTATTCTACATTTTCTTCCATGTCGTTCACTCCAGTACGTTGTTATTTTACTGTGTAGATTTGGGACCTGGCCCTCCAGTATCTTCCAGGTGTATATTATTTGATATCTCTCGTGTTCTTTCTAGTGAGTACATTTGGAGGGCTTTGAGACGATCCCAATAATTTAGTGCTTTATTGCGTCTATGCGTGCCGTATATGTTCTCTGTATTCCCTCTATTTCAGCAATCTCTCCTGCTCTGAAGGGGGAAGTGAGTACTGAGCAGTACTCAAGACGGGACAACACAAGTGACTTGAAGAGTACAACCATTGTGATAGGATCCCTGGATTTGAAAGTTCTCGTAATCCATCCTATCATTTTTCTGGCTGTCGCAATATTTGCTTGGTTATTCTCCTTAAACGTTAGGTCGTCCGACATTATTATTCCCAAATCCTTTACATGCTGTTTTCCTACTATGGGTACATTTGATTGTGTTTTGTACTCTGTATTATGTTTAAGGTCCTCATTTTTACCGTACCTGAGTACCTGGAATTTATCACTGTTAAACATCATGTTATTTTCTGATGCCCAGTCGAAAACTTTATTAATATCAGCTTGAAGTTTTTCAATGTCCTCAGCCGATGGCTGAGGACATTGAATATTTTCAATGGCTTTCACTTTATGCCTAAAACGTTATTTAATTTAATTTAATTAGTGTAATTTAATATAGACCGCTGTACATCTGTTTAGTCCAGCTAGTGTTGTAATGACTTGTGTCAGTTGTTACATAGTTGGTGACTGACAGTGACAATGTCTACGGCAGTGCTGTTGTGGTCTCTCTCTTATGGAATTAATGTACACTTACTTTTTATGTAAACTTTCCTAATTATAAATGCACAACAGTTTTTCATTAAAGTTTTTGATTTGATTTGATTTGAGCCAGTCTGACTGACTGTCAGACTGTAGTCTCATGGTGTGTTATCGGTCATCAAATATTACCCAACTGTTAAATGCCAGTCTGTGTTGTGATTGTTGGAGACCTTGGGATGTTTGTCATATACGACCCATGTTCCTATAGTGTTCTATATTATAGCCTAATCTCGAGATTATTATTTCAATCATAACTCTTTTAAAACTAACGAGTTGGCTCTTAAGTACAGGGAAGGCGTAGGCTTCGTGAATAAAGCGGTGATATTATTACGTAATGTGTAATAATCAGAGATGGCTCTCGTTCCAATGGACATGTGTGTAAATATTCACTGTGGTGATGAGTGGTCAATTATCTTTAAACTTAAAATATTTTTATTTAATCCTTTACGAGAATTAAATTCTCTGTTAGCAAAAAATAGAGAGATGATGGCACAACAGGACTAGGCAGTAAGGCCTCTGGGGCCAGATTCACGAAGCTGTTACACAAGCACTTACGAACCTAAACATCTTTTCTCAATCTTTGGCGGCTTTGTTTATAATATTAAACAGTTAATGAGCTCAGAAGCACCAGGAGGCTGTTTATAACAATAACTACAGTTGATTGGGAAGTTTTCATGCTTTTAAACTGTTTAATAAATGTAATCAAAGCCGTCAAAGATTGAGGAAAGATGAACACGTTCGTAAGTACTTACGTAACTGCTTCGTGAATGAAGCCTCGGGACCACATGAACACAACGCTCCTGGCTCTATACCACAACAGTCAAATCAACCGACAATAATATTTTAGTAAGAATTTACAATTATATCTTAATACTGATATGATTAACACTTAAATGACTAGTCGGAGAAAATATTAACGGTTTATATCATTAAATAATAAACTTTTGACGCTTGCAATAATCAGAGAACAATATAGTCTCTCATGTGGGAGCGAGGCGCCGCTAGTCCTGGTCCAGCCGCCATTGTAGAGAGACGGACGCACATAACTTTCCTCAGGATACGGGTCGTTCTTGTTGCTGCGGCTGTTATATAACTCGCAAGGCCACAAATATGGTCGTTGTCCAACCTACACTTAATCAGAGTTAAGTGAAACCTTAACCGCTTTTTGTGTTCTCTAGTTTGGCCAGACATGGTATGGTACTGGTACTTACTTGGTACCGACCATTGTTGGGAGCGTTACGAGGCGTCAAACAAAACAAAAAACATGTTGCAATTGCTCAGTCAAAATTGAAAATAAATTTAATATGATTATATATGTTTTTGTTATTAGTGTAATCTAAAGCTTGCCGGCAGGAAGAAATTCCAAATTCGACTTCAGTTGGGCCAGCTAGGGAGAGGCCAGGGCGGCCATGTTGGGCCAGCTAGGGAGAGGCCAGGGCGGCCATGTTGGGCCAGCTAGGGAGAGGCCAGGGCGGCCATGTTGGGCCAGCTAGGGAGAGGCCAGGGCGGCCATGTTGGGCCAGCTAGGGAGAGGCCAGGGCGGCCATGTTGGGCCAGCTAGGGAGAGGCCAGGGCGGCCATGTTGGGCCAGCTAGGGAGAGGCAAGGGCGGCCATGTTGGGCCAGCTAGGGAGAGGCCAGGGCGGCCATGTTGGGCCAGCTAGGGAGAGGCAAGGGCGGCCATGTTGGGCCAGCTAGGGAGAGGCCAGGGCGGCCATGTTGGGCCAGCTAGGGAGAGGCAAGGGCGGCCATGTTGGGCCAGCTAGGGAGAGGCCAGGGCGGCCATGTTGGGCCAGCTAGGGAGAGGCCAGGGCGGCCATGTTGGGACCTGCCCGAGATGCCCGCTCTTCTGCCCACCTGAAGCCTCCAACATTAATAATAATAATCTAAATTTATTTTATGCAACAATTGTTGTCGTCTTATAGTGTTGTATGATGTGTAGTTAACACTTGTGCAGGGCACATGGGCAGCCAAGTGGCTGGGTCTGGCAGCCTGTCGTCTTATAGTGTTGTATGATGTGTAGTTAACACTTGTGCAGGGCACATGGGCAGCCAAGTGGCTGGGTCTGGCAGCCTGTCGTCTTATAGTGTTGTATGATGTGTAGTTAACACTTGTGCAGGGCACATGGGCAGCCAAGTGGCTGGGTCTGGCAGCCTGTCGTCTTATAGTGTTGTATGATGTGTAGTTAACACTTGTGCAGGGCACATGGGCAGCCAAGTGGCTGGGTCTGGCAGCCTGTCGTCTTATAGTGTTGTATGATGTGTAGTTAACACTTGTGCAGGGCACATGGGCAGCCAAGTGGCTGGGTCTGGCAGCCTGTCGTCTTATAGTGTTGTATGATGTGTAGTTAACACTTGTGCAGGGCACATGGCAGCCAAGTGGCTGGGTCTGGCAGCCTGTCGTCTTATAGTGTTGTATGATGTGTAGTTAACACTTGTGCAGGGCACATGGACAGCCAGTGGCTGGGTCTGGCAGCCTGTCGTCTTATAGTGTTGTATGATGTGTAGTTAACACTTGTGCAGGGCACATGGACAGCCAAGTGGCTGGGTCTGGCAGCCTGTCGTCTTATAGTGTTGTATGATGTGTAGTTAACACTTGTGCAGGGCACATGGCAGCCAAGTGGCTGGGTCTGGCAGCCTGTCGTCTTATAGTGTTGTATGATGTGTAGTTAACACTTGTGCAGGGCACATGGGCAGCCAAGTGGCTGGGTCTGGCAGCCTGTCGTCTTATAGTGTTGTATGATGTGTAGTTAACACTTGTGCAGGGCACATGGGCAGCCAAGTGGCTGGGTCTGGCAGCCTGTCGTCTTATAGTGTTGTATGATGTGTAGTTAACACTTGTGCAGGGCACATGGGCAGCCAAGTGGCTGGGTCTGGCAGCCTGTCGTCTTATAGTGTTGTATGATGTGTAGTTAACACTTGTGCAGGGCACATGGGCAGCCAAGTGGCTGGGTCTGGCAGCCTGTCGTCTTATAGTGTTGTATGATGTGTAGTTAACACTTGTGCAGGGCACATGGCAGCCAAGTGGCTGGGTCTGGCAGCCTGTCGTCTTATAGTGTTGTATGATGTGTAGTTAACACTTGTGCAGGGCACATGGGCAGCCAAGTGGCTGGGTCCGCCTAGTTATGTGTTGTAATGATGTGTAGTTAACACTTGCAGGGCACATGGGCAGCCAAGTGCTGGGTCTGGCAGCCTGTCGTCTTATAGTGTTGTATGATGTGTAGTTAACACTTGTGCAGGGCACATGGACAGCCAAGTGGCTGGGTCTGGCAGCCTGTCGTCTTATAGTGTTGTATGATGTGTAGTTAACACTTGTGCAGGGCACATGGCAGCCAAGTGGCTGGGTCTGGCAGCCTGTCGTCTTATAGTGTTGTATGATGTGTAGTTAACACTTGTGCAGGGCACATGGGCAGCCAAGTGGCTGGGTCTGGCAGCCTGTCGTCTTATAGTGTTGTATGATGTGTAGTTAACACTTGTGCAGGGCACATGGGCAGCCAAGTGGCTGGGTCTGGCAGCCTGTCGTCTTATAGTGTTGTATGATGTGTAGTTAACACTTGTGCAGGGCACATGGGCAGCCAAGTGGCTGGGTCTGGCAGCCTGTCGTCTTATAGTGTTGTATGATGTGTAGTTAACACTTGTGCAGGGCACATGGGCAGCCAAGTGGCTGGGTCTGGCAGCCTGTCGTCTTATAGTGTTGTATGATGTGTAGTTAACACTTGTGCAGGGCACATGGGCAGCCAAGTGGCTGGGTCTGGCAGCCTGTCGTCTTATAGTGTTGTATGATGTGTAGTTAACACTTGTGCAGGGCACATGGGCAGCCAAGTGGCTGGGTCTGGCAGCCTGTCGTCTTATAGTGTTGTATGATGTGTAGTTAACACTTGTGCAGGGCACATGGGCAGCCAAGTGGCTGGGTCTGGCAGCCTGTCGTCTTATAGTGTTGTATGATGTGTAGTTAACACTTGTGCAGGGCACATGGGCAGCCAAGTGGCTGGGTCTGGCAGCCTGTCGTCTTATAGTGTTGTATGATGTGTAGTTAACACTTGTGCAGGGCACATGGGCAGCCAAGTGGCTGGGTCTGGCAGCCTGTCGTCTTATAGTGTTGTATGATGTGTAGTTAACACTTGTGCAGGGCACATGGCAGCCAAGTGGCTGGGTCTGGCAGCCTGTCGTCTTATAGTGTTGTATGATGTGTAGTTAACACTTGTGCAGGGCACATGGGCAGCCAAGTGGCTGGGTCTGGCAGCCTGTCGTCTTATAGTGTTGTATGATGTGTAGTTAACACTTGTGCAGGGCACATGGGCAGCCAAGTGGCTGGGTCTGGCAGCCTGTCGTCTTATAGTGTTGTATGATGTGTAGTTAACACTTGTGCAGGGCACATGGGCAGCCAAGTGGCTGGGTCTGGCAGCCTGTCGTCTTATAGTGTTGTATGATGTGTAGTTAACACTTGTGCAGGGCACATGGGCAGCCAAGTGGCTGGGTCTGGCAGCCTGTCGTCTTATAGTGTTGTATGATGTGTAGTTAACACTTGTGCAGGGCACATGGGCAGCCAAGTGGCTGGGTCTGGCAGCCTGTCGTCTTATAGTGTTGTATGATGTGTAGTTAACACTTGTGCAGGGCACATGGGCAGCCAAGTGGCTGGGTCTGGCAGCCTGTCGTCTTATAGTGTTGTATGATGTGTAGTTAACACTTGTGCAGGGCACATGGGCAGCCAAGTGGCTGGGTCTGGCAGCCTGTCGTCTTATAGTGTTGTATGATGTGTAGTTAACACTTGTGCAGGGCACATGGGCAGCCAAGTGGCTGGGTCTGGCAGCCTGTCGTCTTATAGTGTTGTATGATGTGTAGTTAACACTTGTGCAGGGCACATGGGCAGCCAAGTGGCTGGGTCTGGCAGCCTGTCGTCTTATAGTGTTGTATGATGTGTAGTTAACACTTGTGCAGGGCACATGGGGCAGCCAAGTGGCTGGGTCTGGCAGCCTGTCGTCTTATAGTGTTGTATGATGTGTAGTTAACACTTGTGCAGGGCACATGGGCAGCCAAGTGGCTGGGTCTGGCAGCCTGTCGTCTTATAGTGTTGTATGATGTGTAGTTAACACTTGTGCAGGGCACATGGGCAGCCAAGTGGCTGGGTCTGGCAGCCTGTCGTCTTATAGTGTTGTATGATGTGTAGTTAACACTTGTGCAGGGCACATGGGCAGCCAAGTGGCTGGGTCTGGCAGCCTGTCGTCTTATAGTGTTGTATGATGTGTAGTTAACACTTGTGCAGGGCACATGGCAGCCAAGTGGCTGGGTCTGGCAGCCTGTCGTCTTATAGTGTTGTATGATGTGTAGTTAACACTTGTGCAGGGCACATGGGCAGCCAAGTGGCTGGGTCTGGCAGCCTGTCGTCTTATAGTGTTGTATGATGTGTAGTTAACACTTGTGCAGGGCACATGGGCAGCCAAGTGGCTGGGTCTGGCAGCCTGTCGTCTTATAGTGTTGTATGATGTGTATTTAACACTTGTGCAGGGCACATGGGCAGCCAAGTGGCTGGGTCTGGCAGCCTGTCGTCTTATAGTGTTGTATGATGTGTAGTTAACACTTGTGCAGGGCACATGGGCAGCCAAGTGGCTGGGTCTGGCAGCCTGTCGTCTTATAGTGTTGTATGATGTGTAGTTAACACTGTGCAGGGCACATGGGCAGCCAAGTGGCTGGGTCTGGCAGCCTGTCGTCTTATAGTGTTGTATGATGTGTTAAGCTTCAACAACTTGTGCCAGAGGCACATGGGCAGCCAAGTGGCTGGCGTCTAGGCAGCTCTGCTCGTCCTTATAGTGTTGTCATGATGTGTCGTTTAACACTTGTGCAGGGCACCATGGGCAGCCAAGTGGCCTGGTCTGGCAGCCTGTCGTCTTATTAGTGTTAGTATCGATGTGCTAGTTAACACTTGTGCAGGGCACATGGGCAGCCAAGTGGCTGCGGTACTGCGCTATGTCCTAGTCGTCTTTATAGTTGTTGTATGATGTGTCAGTAACACTTCGCTGCAGGCGCCACATAGGGCAGCCAAGCTCGCGCTGGCGTCTGGCAGGCCTCTCGTCTCTACTAGTGTTGTATGCATGTGTAGTTAACACCCTTGTGCACAGGGCACATAGGCCAGCCAAGTGGCCTGGGGTTCTGGCAGCCTCCTGTCGATCTGTATAAGTTGTTGTATGATGTGTAGTCTAACACTTGTGCAGGGCACATGGACAGCCAAGTGGCTGGGTCTGGCAGCCTGTCGTCTTATAGTGTTGTATGATGTGTAGTTAACACTTGTGCAGGGCACATGGACAGCCAAGTGGCTGGGTCTGGCAGCCTGTCGTCTTATAGTGTTGTATGATGTGTAGTTAACACTTGTGCAGGGCACATGGACAGCCAAGTGGCTGGGTCTGGCAGCCTGTCGTCTTATAGTGTTGTATGATGTGTAGTTAACACTTGTGCAGGGCACATGGACAGCCAAGTGGCTGGGTCTGGCAGCCTGTCGTCTTATAGTGTTGTATGATGTGTAGTTAACACTTGTGCAGGGCACATGGCAGCCAAGTGGCTGGGTCTGGCAGCCTGTCGTCTTATAGTGTTGTATGATGTGTAGTTAACACTTGTGCAGGGCACATGGCAGCCAAGTGGCTGGGTCTGGCAGCCTGTCGTCTTATAGTGTTGTATGATGTGTAGTTAACACTTGTGCAGGGCACATGGGCAGCCAAGTGGCTGGGTCTGGCAGCCTGTCGTCTTATAGTGTTGTATGATGTGTAGTTAACACTTGTGCAGGGCACATGGGCAGCCAAGTGGCTGGGTCTGGCAGCCTGTCGTCTTATAGTGTTGTATGATGTGTAGTTAACACTTGTGCAGGGCACATGGGCAGCCAAGTGGCTGGGTCTGGCAGCCTGTCGTCTTATAGTGTTGTATGATGTGTAGTTAACACTTGTGCAGGGCACATGGGCAGCCAAGTGCTGGGTCTGGCAGCCTGTCGTCTTATAGTGTTGTATGATGTGTAGTTAACACTTGTGCAGGGCACATGGCAGCCAAGTGGCTGGGTCTGGCAGCCTGTCGTCTTATAGTGTTGTATGATGTGTAGTTAACACTTGTGCAGGGCACATGGGCAGCCAAGTGGCTGGGTCTGGCAGCCTGTCGTCTTATAGTGTTGTATGATGTGTAGTTAACACTTGTGCAGGGCACATGGCAGCCAAGTGGCTGGGTCTGGCAGCCTGTCGTCTTATAGTGTTGTATGATGTGTAGTTAACACTTGTGCAGGGCACATGGGCAGCCAAGTGGCTGGGTCTGGCAGCCTGTCGTCTTATAGTGTTGTATGATGTGTAGTTAACACTTGTGCAGGGCACATGGGCAGCCAAGTGGCTGGGTCTGGCAGCCTGTCGTCTTATAGTGTTGTATGATGTGTAGTTAACACTTGTGCAGGGCACATGGGCAGCCAAGTGGCTGGGTCTGGCAGCCTGTCGTCTTATAGTGTTGTATGATGTGTAGTTAACACTTGTGCAGGGCACATGGGCAGCCAAGTGGCTGGGTCTGGCAGCCTGTCGTCTTATAGTGTTGTATGATGTGTAGTTAACACTTGTGCAGGGCACATGGGCAGCCAAGTGGCTGGGTCTGGCAGCCTGTCGTCTTATAGTGTTGTATGATGTGTAGTTAACACTTGTGCAGGGCACATGGGCAGCCAAGTGGCTGGGTCTGGCAGCCTGTCGTCTTATAGTGTTGTATGATGTGTAGTTAACACTTGTGCAGGGCACATGGGCAGCCAAGTGGCTGGGTCTGGCAGCCTGTCGTCTTATAGTGTTGTATGATGTGTAGTTAACACTTGTGCAGGGCACATGGGCAGCCAAGTGGCTGGGTCTGGCAGCCTGTCGTCTTATAGTGTTGTATGATGTGTAGTTAACACTTGTGCAGGGCACATGGGCAGCCAAGTGGCTGGGTCTGGCAGCCTGTCGTCTTATAGTGTTGTATGATGTGTAGTTAACACTTGTGCAGGGCACATGGCAGCCAAGTGGCTGGGTCTGGCAGCCTGTCGTCTTATAGTGTTGTATGATGTGTAGTTAACACTTGTGCAGGGCACATGGGCAGCCAAGTGGCTGGGTCTGGCAGCCTGTCGTCTTATAGTGTTGTATGATGTGTAGTTAACACTTGTGCAGGGCACATGGGCAGCCAAGTGGCTGGGTCTGGCAGCCTGTCGTCTTATAGTGTTGTATGATGTGTAGTTAACACTTGTGCAGGGCACATGGCAGCCAAGTGGCTGGGTCTGGCAGCCTGTCGTCTTATAGTGTTGTATGATGTGTAGTTAACACTTGTGCAGGGCACATGGGCAGCCAAGTGGCTGGGTCTGGCAGCCTGTCGTCTTATAGTGTTGTATGATGTGTAGTTAACACTTGTGCAGGGCACATGGGCAGCCAAGTGGCTGGGTCTGGCAGCCTGTCGTCTTATAGTGTTGTATGATGTGTAGTTAACACTTGTGCAGGGCACATGGGCAGCCAAGTGGCTGGGTCTGGCAGCCTGTCGTCTTATAGTGTTGTATGATGTGTAGTTAACACTTGTGCAGGGCACATGGGCAGCCAAGTGGCTGGGTCTGGCAGCCTGTCGTCTTATAGTGTTGTATGATGTGTAGTTAACACTTGTGCAGGGCACATGGGCAGCCAAGTGGCTGGGTCTGGCAGCCTGTCGTCTTATAGTGTTGTATGATGTGTAGTTAACACTTGTGCAGGGCACATGGGCAGCCAAGTGGCTGGGTCTGGCAGCCTGTCGTCTTATAGTGTTGTATGATGTGTAGTTAACACTTGTGCAGGGCACATGGGCAGCCAAGTGGCTGGGTCTGGCAGCCTGTCGTCTTATAGTGTTGTATGATGTGTAGTTAACACTTGTGCAGGGCACATGGGCAGCCAAGTGGCTGGGTCTGGCAGCCTGTCGTCTTATAGTGTTGTATGATGTGTAGTTAACACTTGTGCAGGGCACATGGGCAGCCAAGTGGCTGGGTCTGGCAGCCTGTCGTCTTATAGTGTTGTATGATGTGTAGTTAACACTTGTGCAGGGCACATGGGCAGCCAAGTGGGGGTCTGGCAGCCTGTCGTCTTATAGTGTTGTATGATGTGTAGTTAACACTTGTGCAGGGCACATGGGCAGCCAAGTGGCTGGGTCTGGCAGCCTGTCGTCTTATAGTGTTGTATGATGTGTAGTTAACACTTGTGCAGGGCACATGGGCAGCCAAGTGGCTGGGTCTGGCAGCCTGTCGTCTTATAGTGTTGTATGATGTGTAGTTAACACTTGTGCAGGGCACATGGGCAGCCAAGTGGCTGGGTCTGGCAGCCTGTCGTCTTATAGTGTTGTATGATGTGTAGTTAACACTTGTGCAGGGCACATGGGCAGCCAAGTGGCTGGGTCTGGCAGCCTGTCGTCTTATGTGTTGTATGATGTGTAGTTAACACTTGTGCAGGGCACATGGGCAGCCAAGTGGCTGGGTCTGGCAGCCTGTCGTCTTATAGTGTTGTATGATGTGTAGTTAACACTTGTGCAGGGCACATGGGCAGCCAAGTGGCTGGGTCTGGCAGCCTGTCGTCTTATAGTGTTGTATGATGTGTAGTTAACACTTGTGCAGGGCACATGGGCAGCCAAGTGGCTGGGTCTGGCAGCCTGTCGTCTTATAGTGTTGTATGATGTGTAGTTAACACTTGTGCAGGGCACATGGCAGCCAAGTGGCTGGGTCTGGCAGCCTGTCGTCTTATAGTGTTGTATGATGTGTAGTTAACACTTGTGCAGGGCACATGGGCAGCCAAGTGGCTGGGTCTGGCAGCCTGTCGTCTTATAGTGTTGTATGATGTGTAGTTAACACTTGTGCAGGGCACATGGGCAGCCAAGTGGCTGGGTCTGGCAGCCTGTCGTCTTATAGTGTTGTATGATGTGTAGTTAACACTTGTGCAGGGCACATGGCAGCCAAGTGGCTGGGTCTGGCAGCCTGTCGTCTTATAGTGTTGTATGATGTGTAGTTAACACTTGTGCAGGGCACATGGCAGCCAAGTGGCTGGGTCTGGCAGCCTGTCGTCTTATAGTGTTGTATGATGTGTAGTTAACACTTGTGCAGGGCACACAGCCAAGTGGCTGGGTCTGGCAGCCTGTCGTCTTATAGTGTTGTATGATGTGTAGTTAACACTTGTGCAGGGCACATGGACAGCCAAGTGGCTGGGTCTGGCAGCCTGTCGTCTTATAGTGTTGTATGATGTGTAGTTAACACTTGTGCAGGGCACATGGGCAGCCAAGTGGCTGGGTCTGGCAGCCTGTCGTCTTATAGTGTTGTATGATGTGTAGTTAACACTTGTGCAGGGCACATGGGCAGCCAAGTGGCTGGGTCTGGCAGCCTGTCGTCTTATAGTGTTGTATGATGTGTAGTTAACAC
The DNA here is from genome assembly GCF_040958095.1 of Procambarus clarkii. NCBI lineage: Eukaryota > Metazoa > Arthropoda > Malacostraca > Decapoda > Cambaridae > Procambarus > Procambarus clarkii. The sequence continues at coordinate 43,124,611 of NC_091175.1, forward strand.
TTGTGCAGGGCACATGGGCAGCCAAGTGGCTGGGTCTGGCAGCCTGTCGTCTTATAGTGTTGTATGATGTGTAGTTAACACTTGTGCAGGGCACATGGCAGCCAAGTGGCTGGGTCTGGCAGCCTGTCGTCTTATAGTGTTGTATGATGTGTAGTTAACACTTGTGCAGGGCACATGGGCAGCCAAGTGGCTGGGTCTGGCAGCCTGTCGTCTTATAGTGTTGTATGATGTGTAGTTAACACTTGTGCAGGGCACATGGGCAGCCAAGTGGCTGGGTCTGGCAGCCTGTCGTCTTATAGTGTTGTATGATGTGTAGTTAACACTTGTGCAGGGCACATGGGCAGCCAAGTGGCTGGGTCTGGCAGCCTGTCGTCTTATAGTGTTGTATGATGTGTAGTTAACACTTGTGCAGGGCACATGGGCAGCCAAGTGGCTGGGTCTGGCAGCCTGTCGTCTTATAGTGTTGTATGATGTGTAGTTAACACTTGTGCAGGGCACATGGGCAGCCAAGTGGCTGGGTCTGGCAGCCTGTCGTCTTATAGTGTTGTATGATGTGTAGTTAACACTTGTGCAGGCACATGGGCAGCCAAGTGGCTGGGTCTGGCAGCCTGTCGTCTTATAGTGTTGTATGATGTGTAGTTAACACTTGTGCAGGGCACATGGGCAGCCAAGTGGCTGGGTCTGGCAGCCTGTCGTCTTAGTGTTGTATGATGTGTAGTTAACACTTGTGCAGGGCACATGGGCAGCCAAGTGGCTGGGTCTGGCAGCCTGTCGTCTTATAGTGTTGTATGATGTGTAGTTAACACTTGTGCAGGGCACATGGGCAGCCAAGTGGCTGGGTCTGGCAGCCTGTCGTCTTATAGTGTTGTATGATGTGTAGTTAACACTTGTGCAGGGCACATGGGCAGCCAAGTGGCTGGGTCTGGCAGCCTGTCGTCTTATAGTGTTGTATGATGTGTAGTTAACACTTGTGCAGGGCACATGGGCAGCCAAGTGGCTGGGTCTGGCAGCCTGTCGTCTTATAGTGTTGTATGATGTGTAGTTAACACTTGTGCAGGGCACATGGGCAGCCAAGTGGCTGGGTCTGGCAGCCTGTCGTCTTATAGTGTTGTATGATGTGTAGTTAACACTTGTGCAGGGCACATGGGCAGCCAAGTGGCTGGGTCTGGCAGCCTGTCGTCTTATAGTGTTGTATGATGTGTAGTTAACACTTGTGCAGGGCACATGGGCAGCCAAGTGGCTGGGTCTGGCAGCCTGTCGTCTTATAGTGTTGTATGATGTGTAGTTAACACTTGTGCAGGGCACATGGGCAGCCAAGTGGCTGGGTCTGGCAGCCTGTCGTCTTATAGTGTTGTATGATGTGTAGTTAACACTTGTGCAGGGCACATGGGCAGCCAAGTGGCTGGGTCTGGCAGCCTGTCGTCTTATAGTGTTGTATGATGTGTAGTTAACACTTGTGCAGGGCACATGGGCAGCCAAGTGGCTGGGTCTGGCAGCCTGTCGTCTTATAGTGTTGTATGATGTGTAGTTAACACTTGTGCAGGGCACATGGGCAGCCAAGTGGCTGGGTCTGGCAGCCTGTCGTCTTATAGTGTTGTATGATGTGTAGTTAACACTTGTGCAGGGCACATGGGCAGCCAAGTGGCTGGGTCTGGCAGCCTGTCGTCTTATAGTGTTGTATGATGTGTAGTTAACACTTGTGCAGGGCACATGGGCAGCCAAGTGGCTGGGTCTGGCAGCCTGTCGTCTTATAGTGTTGTATGATGTGTAGTTAACACTTGTGCAGGGCACATGGCAGCCAAGTGGCTGGGTCTGGCAGCCTGTCGTCTTATAGTGTTGTATGATGTGTAGTTAACACTTGTGCAGGGCACATGGGCAGCCAAGTGGCTGGGTCTGGCAGCCTGTCGTCTTATAGTGTTGTATGATGTGTAGTTAACACTTGTGCAGGGCACATGGGCAGCCAAGTGGCTGGGTCTGGCAGCCTGTCGTCTTATAGTGTTGTATGATGTGTAGTTAACACTTGTGCAGGGCACATGGGCAGCCAAGTGGCTGGGTCTGGCAGCCTGTCGTCTTATAGTGTTGTATGATGTGTAGTTAACACTTGTGCAGGGCACATGGGCAGCCAAGTGGCTGGGTCTGGCAGCCTGTCGTCTTATAGTGTTGTATGATGTGTAGTTAACACTTGTGCAGGGCACATGGGCAGCCAAGTGGCTGGGTCTGGCAGCCTGTCGTCTTATAGTGTTGTATGATGTGTAGTTAACACTTGTGCAGGGCACATGGGCAGCCAAGTGGCTGGGTCTGGCAGCCTGTCGTCTTATAGTGTTGTATGATGTGTAGTTAACACTTGTGCAGGGCACATGGGCAGCCAAGTGGCTGGGTCTGGCAGCCTGTCGTCTTATAGTGTTGTATGATGTGTAGTTAACACTTGTGCAGGGCACATGGGCAGCCAAGTGGCTGGGTCTGGCAGCCTGTCGTCTTATAGTGTTGTATGATGTGTAGTTAACACTTGTGCAGGGCACATGGGCAGCCAAGTGGCTGGGTCTGGCAGCCTGTCGTCTTATAGTGTTGTATGATGTGTAGTTAACACTTGTGCAGGGCACATGGGCAGCCAAGTGGCTGGGTCTGGCAGCCTGTCGTCTTATAGTGTTGTATGATGTGTAGTTAACACTTGTGCAGGGCACATGGGCAGCCAAGTGGCTGGGTCTGGCAGCCTGTCGTCTTATAGTGTTGTATGATGTGTAGTTAACACTTGTGCAGGGCACATGGGCAGCCAAGTGGCTGGGTCTGGCAGCCTGTCGTCTTATAGTGTTGTATGATGTGTAGTTAACACTTGTGCAGGGCACATGGGCAGCCAAGTGGCTGGGTCTGGCAGCCTGTCGTCTTATAGTGTTGTATGATGTGTAGTTAACACTTGTGCAGGGCACATGGGCAGCCAAGTGGCTGGGTCTGGCAGCCTGTCGTCTTATAGTGTTGTATGATGTGTAGTTAACACTTGTGCAGGGCACATGGGCAGCCAAGTGGCTGGGTCTGGCAGCCTGTCGTCTTATAGTGTTGTATGATGTGTAGTTAACACTTGTGCAGGGCACATGGGCAGCCAAGTGGCTGGGTCTGGCAGCCTGTCGTCTTATAGTGTTGTATGATGTGTAGTTAACACTTGTGCAGGGCACATGGGCAGCCAAGTGGCTGGGTCTGGCAGCCTGTCGTCTTATAGTGTTGTATGATGTGTAGTTAACACTTGTGCAGGGCACATGGGCAGCCAAGAGGCTGGGTCTGGCAGCCTGTCGTCTTATAGTGTTGTATGATGTGTAGTTAACACTTGTGCAGGGCACATGGGCAGCCAAGTGGCTGGGTCTGGCAGCCTGTCGTCTTATAGTGTTGTATGATGTGTAGTTAACACTTGTGCAGGGCACATGGGCAGCCAAGTGGCTGGGTCTGGCAGCCTGTCGTCTTATAGTGTTGTATGATGTGTAGTTAACACTTGTGCAGGGCACATGGGCAGCCAAGTGGCTGGGTCTGCAGCCTGTCGTCTTATAGTGTTGTATGATGTGTAGTTAACACTTGTGCAGGGCACATGGGCAGCCAAGTGGCTGGGTCTGGCAGCCTGTCGTCTTATAGTGTTGTATGATGTGTAGTTAACACTTGTGCAGGGCACATGGGCAGCCAAGTGGCTGGGTCTGGCAGCCTGTCGTCTTATAGTGTTGTATGATGTGTAGTTAACACTTGTGCAGGGCACATGGGCAGCCAAGTGGCTGGGTCTGGCAGCCTGTCGTCTTATAGTGTTGTATGATGTGTAGTTAACACTTGTGCAGGGCACATGGGCAGCCAAGTGGCTGGGTCTGGCAGCCTGTCGTCTTATAGTGTTGTATGATGTGTAGTTAACACTTGTGCAGGGCACATGGGCAGCCAAGTGGCTGGGTCTGGCAGCCTGTCGTCTTATAGTGTTGTATGATGTGTAGTTAACACTTGTGCAGGGCACATGGGCAGCCAAGTGGCTGGGTCTGGCAGCCTGTCGTCTTATAGTGTTGTATGATGTGTAGTTAACACTTGTGCAGGGCACATGGGCAGCCAAGTGGCTGGGTCTGGCAGCCTGTCGTCTTATAGTGTTGTATGATGTGTAGTTAACACTTGTGCAGGGCACATGGGCAGCCAAGTGGCTGGGTCTGGCAGCCTGTCGTCTTATAGTGTTGTATGATGTGTAGTTAACACTTGTGCAGGGCACATGGGCAGCCAAGTGGCTGGGTCTGGCAGCCTGTCGTCTTATAGTGTTGTATGATGTGTAGTTAACACTTGTGCAGGGCACATGGGCAGCCAAGTGGCTGGGTCTGGCAGCCTGTCGTCTTATAGTGTTGTATGATGTGTAGTTAACACTTGTGCAGGGCACATGGGCAGCCAAGTGGCTGGGTCTGGCAGCCTGTCGTCTTATAGTGTTGTATGATGTGTAGTTAACACTTGTGCAGGGCACATGGGCAGCCAAGTGGCTGGGTCTGGCAGCCTGTCGTCTTATATAGTGTTGTATGATGTGTAGTTAACACTTGTGCAGGGCACATGGGCAGCCAAGTGGCTGGGTCTGGCAGCCTGTCGTCTTATAGTGTTGTATGATGTGTAGTTAACACTTGTGCAGGGCACATGGGCAGCCAAGTGGCTGGGTCTGGCAGCCTGTCGTCTTATAGTGTTGTATGATGTGTAGTTAACACTTGTGCAGGGCACATGGGCAGCCAAGTGGCTGGGTCTGGCAGCCTGTCGTCTTATAGTGTTGTATGATGTGTAGTTAACACTTGTGCAGGGCACATGGGCAGCCAAGTGGCTGGGTCTGGCAGCCTGTCGTCTTATAGTGTTGTATGATGTGTAGTTAACACTTGTGCAGGGCACATGGGCAGCCAAGTGGCTGGGTCTGGCAGCCTGTCGTCTTATAGTGTTGTATGATGTGTAGTTAACACTTGTGCAGGGCACATGGGCAGCCAAGTGGCTGGGTCTGGCAGCCTGTCGTCTTATAGTGTTGTATGATGTGTAGTTAACACTTGTGCAGGGCACATGGGCAGCCAAGTGGCTGGGTCTGGCAGCCTGTCGTCTTATAGTGTTGTATGATGTGTAGTTAACACTTGTGCAGGGCACATGGGCAGCCAAGTGGCTGGGTCTGGCAGCCTGTCGTCTTATAGTGTTGTATGATGTGTAGTTAACACTTGTGCAGGGCACATGGGCAGCCAAGTGGCTGGGTCTGGCAGCCTGTCGTCTTATAGTGTTGTATGATGTGTAGTTAACACTTGTGCAGGGCACATGGGCAGCCAAGTGGCTGGGTCTGGCAGCCTGTCGTCTTATAGTGTTGATGATGTGTAGTTAACACTTGTGCAGGGCACATGGGCAGCCAAGTGGCTGGGTCTGGCAGCCTGTCGTCTTATAGTGTTGTATGATGTGTAGTTAACACTTGTGCAGGGCACATGGGCAGCCAAGTGGCTGGGTCTGGCAGCCTGTCGTCTTATAGTGTTGTATGATGTGTAGTTAACACTTGTGCAGGGCACATGGGCAGCCAAGTGGCTGGGTCTGGCAGCCTGTCGTCTTATAGTGTTGTATGATGTGTAGTTAACACTTGTGCAGGGCACATGGGCAGCCAAGTGGCTGGGTCTGGCAGCCTGTCGTCTTATAGTGTTGTATGATGTGTAGTTAACACTTGTGCAGGGCACATGGGCAGCCAAGTGGCTGGGTCTGGCAGCCTGTCGTCTTATAGTGTTGTATGATGTGTAGTTAACACTTGTGCAGGGCACATGGGCAGCCAAGTGGCTGGGTCTGGCAGCCTGTCGTCTTATAGTGTTGTATGATGTGTAGTTAACACTTGTGCAGGGCACATGGGCAGCCAAGTGGCTGGGTCTGGCAGCCTGTCGTCTTATAGTGTTGTATGATGTGTAGTTAACACTTGTGCAGGGCACATGGGCAGCCAAGTGGCTGGGTCTGGCAGCCTGTCGTCTTATAGTGTTGTATGATGTGTAGTTAACACTTGTGCAGGGCACATGGGCAGCCAAGTGGCTGGGTCTGGCAGCCTGTCGTCTTATAGTGTTGTATGATGTGTAGTTAACACTTGTGCAGGGCACATGGGCAGCCAAGTGGCTGGGTCTGGCAGCCTGTCGTCTTATAGTGTTGTATGATGTGTAGTTAACACTTGTGCAGGGCACATGGGCAGCCAAGTGGCTGGGTCTGGCAGCCTGTCGTCTTATAGTGTTGTATGATGTGTAGTTAACACTTGTGCAGGGCACATGGGCAGCCAAGTGGCTGGGTCTGGCAGCCTGTCGTCTTATAGTGTTGTATGTGTAGTTAACACTTGTGCAGGGCACATGGGCAGCCAAGTGGCTGGGTCTGGCAGCCTGTCGTCTTATAGTGTTGTATGATGTGTAGTTAACACTTGTGCAGGGCACATGGGCAGCCAAGTGGCTGGGTCTGGCAGCCTGTCGTCTTATAGTGTTGTATGATGTGTAGTTAACACTTGTGCAGGGCACATGGCAGCCAAGTGGCTGGGTCTGGCAGCCTGTCGTCTTATAGTGTTGTATGATGTGTAGTTAACACTTGTGCAGGGCACATGGGCAGCCAAGTGGCTGGGTCTGGCAGCCTGTCGTCTTATAGTGTTGTATGATGTGTAGTTAACACTTGTGCAGGGCACATGGGCAGCCAAGTGGCTGGGTCTGGCAGCCTGTCGTCTTATAGTGTTGTATGATGTGTAGTTAAACTTGTGCAGGGCACATGGGCAGCCAAGTGGCTGGGTCTGGCAGCCTGTCGTCTTATAGTGTTGTATGATGTGTAGTTAACACTTGTGCAGGGCACATGGGCAGCCAAGTGGCTGGGTCTGGCAGCCTGTCGTCTTATAGTGTTGTATGATGTGTAGTTAACACTTGTGCAGGGCACATGGGCAGCCAAGTGGCTGGGTCTGGCAGCCTGTCGTCTTATAGTGTTGTATGATGTGTAGTTAACACTTGTGCAGGGCACATGGGCAGCCAAGTGGCTGGGTCTGGCAGCCTGTCGTCTTATAGTGTTGTATGATGTGTAGTTAACACTTGTGCAGGGCACATGGGCAGCCAAGTGGCTGGGTCTGGCAGCCTGTCGTCTTATAGTGTTGTATGATGTGTAGTTAACACTTGTGCAGGGCACATGGGCAGCCAAGTGGCTGGGTCTGGCAGCCTGTCGTCTTATAGTGTTGTATGATGTGTAGTTAACACTTGTGCAGGGCACATGGGCAGCCAAGTGGCTGGGTCTGGCAGCCTGTCGTCTTATAGTGTTGTATGATGTGTAGTTAACACTTGTGCAGGGCACATGGGCAGCCAAGTGGCTGGGTCTGGCAGCCTGTCGTCTTATAGTGTTGTATGATGTGTAGTTAACACTTGTGCAGGGCACATGGGCAGCCAAGTGGCTGGGTCTGGCAGCCTGTCGTCTTATAGTGTTGTATGATGTGTAGTTAACACTTGTGCAGGGCACATGGGCAGCCAAGTGGCTGGGTCTGGCAGCCTGTCGTCTTATAGTGTTGTATGATGTGTAGTTAACACTTGTGCAGGGCACATGGGCAGCCAAGTGGCTGGGTCTGGCAGCCTGTCGTCTTATAGTGTTGTATATGTGTAGTTAAAACTTGTGCAGGGCACATGGGCAGCCAAGTGGCTGGGTCTGGCAGCCTGTCGTCTTATAGTGTTGTATGATGTGTAGTTAACACTTGTGCAGGGCACATGGGCAGCCAAGTGGCTGGGTCTGGCAGCCTGTCGTCTTATAGTGTTGTATGATGTGTAGTTAACACTTGTGCAGGGCACATGGGCAGCCAAGTGGCTGGGTCTGGCAGCCTGTCGTCTTATAGTGTTGTATGATGTGTAGTTAACACTTGTGCAGGGCACATGGGCAGCCAAGTGGCTGGGTCTGGCAGCCTGTCGTCTTATAGTGTTGTATGATGTGTAGTTAACACTTGTGCAGGGCACATGGCAGCCAAGTGGCTGGGTCTGGCAGCCTGTCGTCTTATAGTGTTGTATGATGTGTAGTTAACACTTGTGCAGGGCACATGGGCAGCCAAGTGGCTGGGTCTGGCAGCCTGTCGTCTTATAGTGTTGTATGATGTGTAGTTAACACTTGTGCAGGGCACATGGGCAGCCAAGTGGCTGGGTCTGGCAGCCTGTCGTCTTATAGTGTTGTATGATGTGTAGTTAACACTTGTGCAGGGCACATGGGCAGCCAAGTGGCTGGGTCTGGCAGCCTGTCGTCTTATAGTGTTGTATATGTGTAGTTAAAACTTGTGCAGGGCACATGGGCAGCCAAGTGGCTGGGTCTGGCAGCCTGTCGTCTTATAGTGTTGTATGATGTGTAGTTAACACTTGTGCAGGGCACATGGGCAGCCAAGTGGCTGGGTCTGGCAGCCTGTCGTCTTATAGTGTTGTATGATGTGTAGTTAACACTTGTGCAGGGCACATGGGCAGCCAAGTGGCTGGGTCTGGCAGCCTGTCGTCTTATAGTGTTGTATGATGTGTAGTTAACACTTGTGCAGGGCACATGGGCAGCCAAGTGGCTGGGTCTGGCAGCCTGTCGTCTTATAGTGTTGTATATGTGTAGTTAAAACTTGTGCAGGGCACATGGGCAGCCAAGTGGCTGGGTCTGGCAGCCTGTCGTCTTATAGTGTTGTATGATGTGTAGTTAACACTTGTGCAGGGCACATGGGCAGCCAAGTGGCTGGGTCTGGCAGCCTGTCGTCTTATAGTGTTGTATGATGTGTAGTTAACACTTGTGCAGGGCACATGGGCAGCCAAGTGGCTGGGTCTGGCAGCCTGTCGTCTTATAGTGTTGTATGATGTGTAGTTAACACTTGTGCAGGGCACATGGGCAGCCAAGTGGCTGGGTCTGGCAGCCTGTCGTCTTATAGTGTTGTATGATGTGTAGTTAACACTTGTGCAGGGCACATGGGCAGCCAAGTGGCTGGGTCTGGCAGCCTGTCGTCTTATAGTGTTGTATGATGTGTAGTTAACACTTGTGCAGGGCACATGGGCAGCCAAGTGGCTGGGTCTGGCAGCCTGTCGTCTTATAGTGTTGTATGATGTGTAGTTAACACTTGTGCAGGGCACATGGGCAGCCAAGTGGCTGGGTCTGGCAGCCTGTCGTCTTATAGTGTTGTATGATGTGTAGTTAACACTTGTGCAGGGCACATGGGCAGCCAAGTGGCTGGGTCTGCAGCCTGTCGTCTTATAGTGTTGTATGATGTGTAGTTAACACTTGTGCAGGGCACATGGGCAGCCAAGGGCTGGGTCTGGCAGCCTGTCGTCTTATAGTGTTGTATGATGTGTAGTTAACACTTGTGCAGGGCACATGGGCAGCCAAGTGGCTGGGTCTGGCAGCCTGTCGTCTTATAGTGTTGTATGATGTGTAGTTAACACTTGTGCAGGGCACATGGCAGCCAAGTGGCTGGGTCTGGCAGCCTGTCGTCTTATAGTGTTGTATGATGTGTAGTTAACACTTGTGCAGGGCACATGGGCAGCCAAGTGGCTGGGTCTGGCAGCCTGTCGTCTTATAGTGTTGTATGATGTGTAGTTAACACTTGTGCAGGGCACATGGGCAGCCAAGTGGCTGGGTCTGGCAGCCTGTCGTCTTATAGTGTTGTATGATGTGTAGTTAACACTTGTGCAGGGCACATGGGCAGCCAAGTGGCTGGGTCTGGCAGCCTGTCGTCTTATAGTGTTGTATGATGTGTAGTTAACACTTGTGCAGGGCACATGGGCAGCCAAGTGGCTGGGTCTGGCAGCCTGTCGTCTTATAGTGTTGTATGATGTGTAGTTAACACTTGTGCAGGGCACATGGGCAGCCAAGTGGCTGGGTCTGGCAGCCTGTCGTCTTATAGTGTTGTATGATGTGTAGTTAACACTTGTGCAGGGCACATGGGCAGCCAAGTGGCTGGGTCTGGCAGCCTGTCGTCTTATAGTGTTGTATGATGTGTAGTTAACACTTGTGCAGGGCACATGGGCAGCCAAGTGGCTGGGTCTGGCAGCCTGTCGTCTTATAGTGTTGTATGATGTGTAGTTAACACTTGTGCAGGGCACATGGGCAGCCAAGTGGCTGGGTCTGGCAGCCTGTCGTCTTATAGTGTTGTATGATGTGTAGTTAACACTTGTGCAGGGCACATGGGCAGCCAAGTGGCTGGGTCTGGCAGCCTGTCGTCTTATAGTGTTGTATGATGTGTAGTTAACACTTGTGCAGGGCACATGGGCAGCCAAGTGGCTGGGTCTGGCAGCCTGTCGTCTTATAGTGTTGTATGATGTGTAGTTAACACTTGTGCAGGGCACATGGGCAGCCAAGTGGCTGGGTCTGGCAGCCTGTCGTCTTATAGTGTTGTATGATGTGTAGTTAACACTTGTGCAGGGCACATGGGCAGCCAAGTGGCTGGGTCTGGCAGCCTGTCGTCTTATAGTGTTGTATGATGTGTAGTTAACACTTGTGCAGGGCACATGGGCAGCCAAGTGGCTGGGTCTGGCAGCCTGTCGTCTTATAGTGTTGTATGATGTGTAGTTAACACTTGTGCAGGGCACATGGGCAGCCAAGTGGCTGGGTCTGGCAGCCTGTCGTCTTATAGTGTTGTATGATGTGTAGTTAACACTTGTGCAGGGCACATGGGCAGCCAAGTGGCTGGGTCTGGCAGCCTGTCGTCTTATAGTGTTGTATGATGTGTAGTTAACACTTGTGCAGGGCACATGGGCAGCCAAGTGGCTGGGTCTGGCAGCCTGTCGTCTTATAGTGTTGTATGATGTGTAGTTAACACTTGTGCAGGGCACATGGGCAGCCAAGTGGCTGGGTCTGGCAGCCTGTCGTCTTATAGTGTTGTATGATGTGTAGTTAACACTTGTGCAGGGCACATGGGCAGCCAAGTGGCTGGGTCTGGCAGCCTGTCGTCTTATAGTGTTGTATGATGTGTAGTTAACACTTGTGCAGGGCACATGGGCAGCCAAGTGGCTGGGTCTGGCAGCCTGTCGTCTTATAGTGTTGTATGATGTGTAGTTAACACTTGTGCAGGGCACATGGGCAGCCAAGTGGCTGGGTCTGGCAGCCTGTCGTCTTATAGTGTTGTATGATGTGTAGTTAACACTTGTGCAGGGCACATGGGCAGCCAAGTGGCTGGGTCTGGCAGCCTGTCGTCTTATAGTGTTGTATTGATGTGTAGTTAACACTGTGCAGGGCACATGGGCAGCCAAGTGGCTGGGGTCTGGCAGCCTGTCGGTCTTATAGTGTTGTATGATGTGTAGTTAACACCTTGTGCAGGGCACATGGGCAGCCAAGTGGCTGGGTCTGGCAGCCTGTCGTCCTTATAGTGTTGTATGATGTGTAGTTAACACTTGTGCAGGGCACATGGGCAGCCAAGTGGCTGGGTCTGGCAGCCTGTCGTCTTATAGTGTTGTATGATGTGTAGTTAACACTTGTGCAGGGCACATGGGCAGCCAAGTGGCTGGGTCTGGCAGCCTGTCGTCTTATAGTGTTGTATGATGTGTAGTTAACACTTGTGCAGGGCACATGGGCAGCCAAGTGGCTGGGTCTGGCAGCCTGTCGTCTTATAGTGTTGTATGATGTGTAGTTAACACTTGTGCAGGGCACATGGGCAGCCAAGTGGCTGGGTCTGGCAGCCTGTCGTCTTATAGTGTTGTATGATGTGTAGTTAACACTTGTGCAGGGCACATGGGCAGCCAAGTGGCTGGGTCTGGCAGCCTGTCGTCTTATAGTGTTGTATGATGTGTAGTTAACACTTGTGCAGGGCACATGGGCAGCCAAGTGGCTGGGTCTGGCAGCCTGTCGTCTTATAGTGTTGTATGATGTGTAGTTAACACTTGTGCAGGGCACATGGGCAGCCAAGTGGCTGGGTCTGGCAGCCTGTCGTCTTATAGTGTTGTATGATGTGTAGTTAACACTTGTGCAGGGCACATGGGCAGCCAAGTGGCTGGGTCTGGCAGCCTGTCGTCTTATAGTGTTGTATGATGTGTAGTTAACACTTGTGCAGGGCACATGGGCAGCCAAGTGGCTGGGTCTGGCAGCCTGTCGTCTTATAGTGTTGTATGATGTGTAGTTAACACTTGTGCAGGGCACATGGGCAGCCAAGTGGCTGGGTCTGGCAGCCTGTCGTCTTATAGTGTTGTATGATGTGTAGTTAACACTTGTGCAGGGCACATGGGCAGCCAAGTGGCTGGGTCTGGCAGCCTGTCGTCTTATAGTGTTGTATGATGTGTAGTTAACACTTGTGCAGGGCACATGGGCAGCCAAGTGGCTGGGTCTGGCAGCCTGTCGTCTTATAGTGTTGTATGATGTGTAGTTAACACTTGTGCAGGGCACATGGGCAGCCAAGTGGCTGGGTCTGGCAGCCTGTCGTCCCTATAGTGTTGTATTGAGGTGTAGTTAACACTTGGTGTCAGGGGGTCGCATGGAGCAGCGCACGTGGCTGGGTCTGGCATCGGTGTCGTTCTTATAGTGTGTTTGATGATGTGTGGTATAGTTAACGCGTGTTGTTATATTTTGTGACAACATGGGCAGCATAAGCTGGCTCTCGGTCTCCGGCAGCCTGTCGTCTTAGAGTGTTGTATCGATGTATGTAGTTAAATGCACTTGTGGCAGGGCACATGGGCCAGTCCAAGTGGATGGGTCTTGGCAGCCTGTTCGATCTATAGTGTTGTAGTATGTGTAGTTAACACTTGTGCCAGGGCACATGGGCAGCCAAGTGGGCTTGGTCCTGGCAGCCTGTCGTCCCTTATAGTGTTGTATATGTGTCGCTTAATAACTTGTGCAGTCCGGCACATGGGCAGCCAATGTCGGCTGGGTCTGGCAGCCTGTCGTCTTATAGTGTTGTATGATGTGTAGTTAACCTTGTGCAGGGCACATGGGCAGCCAAGTGGCGGGTCTGGCAGCCTGTCGTCTTATAGTGTTGTATGATGTGTAGTTAACACTTGTGCAGGGCACATGGGCAGCCAAGTGGCTGGGTCTGGCAGCCTGTCGTCTTATAGTGTTGTATGATGTGTAGTTAACACTTGTGCAGGGCACATGGGCAGCCAAGTGGCTGGGTCTGGCAGCCTGTCGTCTTATAGTGTTGTATGATGTGTAGTTAACACTTGTGCAGGGCACATGGGCAGCCAAGTGGCTGGGTCTGGCAGCCTGTCGTCTTATAGTGTTGTATGATGTGTAGTTAACACTTGTGCAGGGCACATGGGCAGCCAAGTGGCTGGGTCTGGCAGCCTGTCGTCTTATAGTGTTGTATGATGTGTAGTTAACACTTGTGCAGGGCACATGGGCAGCCAAGTGGCTGGGTCTGGCAGCCTGTCGTCTTATAGTGTTGTATGATGTGTAGTTAACACTTGTGCAGGGCACATGGGCAGCCAAGTGGCTGGGTCTGGCAGCCTGTCGTCTTATAGTGTTGTATGATGTGTAGTTAACACTTGTGCAGGGCACATGGGCAGCCAAGTGGCTGGGTCTGGCAGCCTGTCGTCTTATAGTGTTGTATGATGTGTAGTTAACACTTGTGCAGGGCACATGGGCAGCCAAGTGGCTGGGTCTGGCAGCCTGTCGTCTTATAGTGTTGTATGATGTGTAGTTAACACTTGTGCAGGGCCACATGGGCAGCCAAGTGGCTGGGTCTGGCAGCCTGTCGTCTTATAGTGTTGTATGATGTGTAGTTAACACTTGTGCAGGGCACATGGGCAGCCAAGTGGCTGGGTCTGGCAGCCTGTCGTCTTATAGTGTTGTATGATGTGTAGTTAACACTTGTGCAGGGCACATGGGCAGCCAAGTGGCTGGGTCTGGCAGCCTGTCGTCTTATAGTGTTGTATGATGTGTAGTTAACACTTGTGCAGGGCACATGGGCAGCCAAGTGGCTGGGTCTGGCAGCCTGTCGTCTTATAGTGTTGTATGATGTGTAGTTAACACTTGTGCAGGGCACATGGGCAGCCAAGTGGCTGGGTCTGGCAGCCTGTCGTCTTATAGTGTTGTATGATGTGTAGTTAACACTTGTGCAGGGCACATGGGCAGCCAAGTGGCTGGGTCTGGCAGCCTGTCGTCTTATAGTGTTGTATGATGTGTAGTTAACACTTGTGCAGGGCACATGGGCAGCCAAGTGGCTGGGTCTGGCAGCCTGTCGTCTTATAGTGTTGTATGATGTGTAGTTAACACTTGTGCAGGGCACATGGGCAGCCAAGTGGCTGGGTCTGGCAGCCTGTCGTCTTATAGTGTTGTATGATGTGTAGTTAACACTTGTGCAGGGCACATGGGCAGCCAAGTGGCTGGGTCTGGCAGCCTGTCGTCTTATAGTGTTGTATGATGTGTAGTTAACACTTGTGCAGGGCACATGGGCAGCCAAGTGGCTGGGTCTGGCAGCCTGTCGTCTTATAGTGTTGTATGATGTGTAGTTAACACTTGTGCAGGGCACATGGGCAGCCAAGTGGCTGGGTCTGGCAGCCTGTCGTCTTATAGTGTTGTATGATGTGTAGTTAACACTTGTGCAGGGCACATGGGCAGCCAAGTGGCTGGGTCTGGCAGCCTGTCGTCTTATAGTGTTGTATGATGTGTAGTTAACACTTGTGCAGGGCACATGGGCAGCCAAGTGGCTGGGTCTGGCAGCCTGTCGTCTTATAGTGTTGTATGATGTGTAGTTAACACTTGTGCAGGGCACATGGGCAGCCAAGTGGCTGGGTCTGGCAGCCTGTCGTCTTATAGTGTTGTATGATGTGTAGTTAACACTTGTGCAGGGCACATGGGCAGCCAAGTGGCTGGGTCTGGCAGCCTGTCGTCTTATAGTGTTGTATGATGTGTAGTTAACACTTGTGCAGGGCACATGGGCAGCCAAGTGGCTGGGTCTGGCAGCCTGTCGTCTTATAGTGTTGTATGATGTGTAGTTAACACTTGTGCAGGGCACATGGGCAGCCAAGTGGCTGGGTCTGGCAGCCTGTCGTCTTATAGTGTTGTATGATGTGTAGTTAACACTTGTGCAGGCAACATGGGCAGCAAGTGGCTGGGTCTGGCAGCCTGTCGTCTTATAGTGTTGTATGATTGTGTAGTTAACACTTGTGCAGGGCACATGGGGCAGCCAAGTGGCTGGGTCTGGCCGCCTGTCGTCTTATAGTGTTGTATGATGTGTAGTTAACACTTGTGCAGGGCACATGGGCAGCCAAGTGGCTGGGTCTGGCAGCCTGTCGTCTTATAGTGTGTATGATGTGTAGTTACACACTTGTGGGCAAGGGCAGCCAAGTGGGTTGGCAGCCCTGTCGTATAATGTTGTATGATGTGTAGTTAACACTTGTGCAGGGCACATGGGCAGCCAAGTGGCTGGGTCTGGCAGCCTGTCGTCTTATAGTGTTGTATGATGTGTAGTTAACACTTGTGCAGGGCACATGGGCAGCCAAGTGGCTGGGTCTGGCAGCCTGTCGTCTTATAGTGTTGTATGATGTGTAGTTAACACTTGTGCAGGGCACATGGGCAGCCAAGTGGCTGGGTCTGGCAGCCTGTCGTCTTATAGTGTTGTATGATGTGTAGTTAACACTTGTGCAGGGGCACATGGGCAGCCAAGTGGCTGGGTCTGGCAGCCTGTCGTCTTATAGTGTTGTATGATGTGTAGTTAACACTTGTGCAGGGCACATGGGCAGCCAAGTGGCTGGGTCTGGCAGCCTGTCGTCTTATATTGTTGGATGATGTTAGTTAACACTTGTGCAGGGCACATGGGCAGCCAAGTGGCTGGGTCTGGCAGCCTGTCGTCTTATAGTGTTGTATGATGTGTAGTTAACACTTGTGCAGGGCACATGGGCAGCCAAGTGGCTGGGTCTGGCAGCCTGTCGTCTTATAGTGTTGTATGATGTGTAGTTAACACTTGTGCAGGGCACATGGGCAGCCAAGTGGCTGGGTCTGGCAGCCTGTCGTCTTATAGTGTTGTATGATGTGTAGTTAACACTTGTGCAGGGCACATGGGCAGCCAAGTGGCTGGGTCTGGCAGCCTGTCGTCTTATAGTGTTGTATGATGTGTAGTTAACACTTGTGCAGGGCACATGGGCAGCCAAGTGGCTGGGTCTGGCAGCCTGTCGT
This sequence comes from Procambarus clarkii, assembly GCF_040958095.1. Lineage (NCBI taxonomy): Eukaryota > Metazoa > Arthropoda > Malacostraca > Decapoda > Cambaridae > Procambarus > Procambarus clarkii. Next base: position 43,140,649 of record NC_091175.1, read on the forward strand.
CTTATAGTGTTGTATGATGTGTAGTTAACACTTGTGCAGGGCACATGGGCAGCCAAGTGGCTGGGTCTGGCAGCCTGTCGTCTTATAGTGTTGTATGATGTGTAGTTAACATTTGTGCAGGGCACATGGGCAGCCAAGTGGCTGGGTCTGGCAGCCTGTCGTCTTATAGTGTTGTATGATGTGTAGTTAACACTTGTGCAGGGCACATGGACAGCCAAGTGGCTGGGTCTGGCAGCCTGTCGTCTTATAGTGTTGTATGATGTGTAGTTAACACTTGTGCAGGGCACATGGGCAGCCAAGTGGCTGGGTCTGGCAGCCTGTCGTCTTATAGTGTTGTATGATGTGTAGTTAACACTTGTGCAGGGCACATGGACAGCCAAGTGGCTGGGTCTGGCAGCCTGTCGTCTTATAGTGTTGTATGATGTGTAGTTAACACTTGTGCAGGGCACATGGGCAGCCAAGTGGCTGGGTCTGGCAGCCTGTCGTCTTATAGTGTTGTATGATGTGTAGTTAACACTTGTGCAGGGCACATGGGCAGCCAAGTGGCTGGGTCTGGCAGCCTGTCGTCTTATAGTGTTGTATGATGTGTAGTTAACACTTGTGCAGGGCACATGGGCAGCCAAGTGGCTGGGTCTGGCAGCCTGTCGTCTTATAGTGTTGTATGATGTGTAGTTAACACTTGTGCAGGGCACATGGACAGCCAAGTGGCTGGGTCTGGCAGCCTGTCGTCTTATAGTGTTGTATGATGTGTAGTTAACACTTGTGCAGGGCACATGGACAGCCAAGTGGCTGGGTCTGGCAGCCAAGTGGCTGGGTCTGGCAGCCAGGACCACGGCAGTCAAGACCACGGCAGCCAGGACCACGGCAGTCAAGACCACGGCAGCCAGGACCACGGCAGTCAAGACCACGGCAGCCAGGACCACGGCAGTCAAGACCACGGCAGCCAGGACCACGGCAGTCAAGACCACGGCAGCCAGGACCACGGCAGTCAAGACCACGGCAGTCAAGACCACGGCAGCCAGGACCACGGCAGTCAAGACCACGGCAGTCAAGACCACGGCAGTCAAGACCACGGCAGCCAGGACCACGGCAGTCAAGACCACGGCAGCCAGGACCACGGCAGTCAAGACCACGGCAGTCAAGACCACGGCAGTCAAGACCACGGCAGTCAAGACCCCGGCAGTCAAGACCACGGCAGTCAAGACCACGGCAGTCAAGACCACGGCAGTCAAGACCACGGCAGTCAAGACCACGGCAGTCAAGACCACGGCAGTCAAGACAACGGCAGTCAAGACAACGGCAGTCAAGACAACGGCAGTCAAGACCTCGGCAGTCAAGACCACGGCAGACAAGACCACGGCAGTCAAGACCTCGGCAGTCAAGACCACGGCAGTCAAATCAAACCTTGAAATTAATCTGAAAAAAAAAAATGTTCAGCTATAGACTGGAAGTCTAAATATAAATTAAATAAAACTTAAATTTACCTGAGGGCCACCAACCTTAGTGGCTTCGACGAGGACAGGAAGCCGGCGGCATGTCGAAGGCCCCCCCCCCCATTTGCCTTGACCTTTTCCAAGTAGATTTTAAAACTTAAAAGTGTTTTGGTATTTACTGCTTCGGCGGGTAGGCGGTTCCATGGGTTCATACTCCTGTGGGTGAAAAATGTTCCTGTTCTCAGTCCTTCATTGTGGCTTGTTGAGCCTGAAACCGTTGCTCCTTGTTTGTGTTACATCTGACCTGTTGAATATAATGTCCGGATCAACATCCTACATGAACTAACCGCTGAAAGTTTTGTATGGTACCAAACAATTCAAAATTCTGCTATAGTCCACTACTCACCACAGTTAATAACAGGTTCACCACAGCATGGTTAAGTACGGGAGTGTGAAGTACTGACCTCAAACTGGTGTATAAGGTGGTGTCTATGTTATTTACTTCTCAGGTACATTACCTGCGGGTAAATTGTTCCTTAATGAGGCGGTGTGGTGTGAGGACTACCCTGTCCAGTAGTTCTACCCTGTCAAGTATTTCTACCCTGTCCAGTAGTTCTACCCTGTCAAGTAGTTCTACCCTGTCAAGTAGTTCTACCCTGTCAAGTAGTTCTACCCTGTCAAGTAGTTCTACCCTGTCAAGTATTTCTACCCTGTCCAGTAGTTCTACCCTGTCAAGTAGTTCTACCCTGTCAAGTAGTTCTACCCTGTCAAGTAGTTCTACCCTGTCAAGTATTTCTACCCTGTCCAGTAGTTCTACCCTGTCAAGTAGTTCTACCCTGTCAAGTAGTTCTACCCTGTCAAGTATTTCTACCCTGTCCAGTAGTTCTACCCTGTCAAGTAGTTCTACCCTGTCAAGTAGTTCTACCCTGTCAAGTATTTCTACCCTGTCCAGTAGTTCTACCCTGTCAAGTAGTTCTACCCTGTCAAGTAGTTCTACCCTGTCAAGTAGTGAGGACTATGTTGCTCCTATTACCTCGCTGAGCGCCTCTACCTTTCTGTGTGTACTCACCTATTTGTGTCTTCAGGATCGAGCATTGACTCTTGGATCCCGCCTTTCTAGTCATCGGTTGTTTACAGCAATGACCCCTGTCCAATTTCCCTATCATATCTAGTTTTAAAATTATGAATAGAATTTGCTTCCACAACCTGTTCCTTAAGTACATTCCATTTTCCACTACTCTCACGCGAAAAGAAAACTTCCTAACATCTCTGTGACTCATCTGAGTTTCAAGCTTCCACTCATGTCCCCTCGTTCTGTAACTATTCCGTGTGAACATTTCGTCTATGTCCACTTTGTCAATCCCCCTGAGTATTTTATATGTTCCTATCATATCCTCCCTCTCCCTTCTTTTTTTCTAGTGTCGAAAGGCTCAGTTCCTTCAGGCACTCTTCATACCCCATTCCTCGTAACGCTGAGACGAGTCTCGTTGCAAACTTTTGAACCTTTTCCAGTTTCCTTATATGCTACTTCAGATGGGGATTCCATGATGAGGCGGCATACTCTAAGACTGGCCTCACGTAGGCAGTGTAAAGCGCCCTAAATGCCTCCTTACTTAGGTTTCTGAATGATGTTCTAACTTTTGCCAGTATAAAGTACGCTGCTGTCGATATCCTATTTATATGTGCCTCAGGAGTTAGATTAGGCCTGGGCATGGACGTGTTACGTCCACGCCCAGGTTTCTTTCTCGCGTCGTCACAGGTAGGCAGTTCCCCTTCATTGTGTATTGTCCCTTTGGTCTATTAACTAATCCCATATCCATAACTTTACATTTGCTCATGTTGAACTCCAGTAGCCATTTCTCTGACCATCTCTGCAACCTGTTCAAGTCCTCTTGGAAGATCCTACAATCCTCATCTGTCACAAGTCCTCTCATCAACTTTGCGTCATCTGCGATCATCGACATGTAGAATTCTACTCCTGTAAACATGTCGTTAACGTATATTAAGAATAGAATTGTTCCCAGCACCGATCCTTGTGGTACTCCACTCGTTACTGTTCCCCAGTCCGACTTCTCGCCCCATACCGTAACTCTTTGGCTTCTTCCTGTTAGGTAGTTCCTTATCCATGCTAGGACCTTTCCCCCCCCCCCTGCCTCTCAAGTCTGAATAGCAGTGTCATGTGCGGTACTGTATCAAAGGCTTTTTGGCAGTCCAGAAATATGCAGTCTGCCCAACCTTCTCTGTCCTGTCTTATCCTCGTTATTTTATCATAGAATTCCAAAAGGTTTGTAAGGCAAGATTTCCCTTTCCAGAACCCATGTTGATGTTTGTTCACAAACCTAATGTTCTCCAGGTGTGCAACCAGTCATAGCCTAATTATTCTCTCAAGTATTTAACAGGGGATGCTTGTCAGTGATACAGGTCTATAGTTATGGGCTTCCTTCCTATCGCCTTTCTTGAAAATCGGTACGACATTTGCCCTCTTCCAGCAACTGGGCAATTCTCTTAGTCTTGTCACCTGGTCGTTCACCGACATTTTTCTTCTTATATGGCTGTGTAGTAATTTTGGTTGCTTTTTCGCTTTGAACGCAATATCGTTCTTATAATTTCTCTCCGATCTTCGTCTTATGTTAATGTAATCATTCCTAGCTCTGTTGCATCTGATCCTGTTGTCCTCTGTCCTTTGTCTTCTGTACTTCCTCCACTCCCTCCTGCTTTTCATTTTTGCTTCCTGACACTGTCTATTAAACCATGGGTTATTATATTCCCTCTTACTTTTTCCCTTTACTGTTGGTATAAATCTCTCTTCGGCCTCCTGGCATTTCTGTATGACTAGGTCCATCATATCTTGGACTGTTTTTCCTCTAATTTCTTCCTTCCACTGCACTTCACCCAGATAGTCCCTTATCCTCCTGTAGTCCCCTTTCCTGTAGTCAACTCTCCTTTCCCAGGTCCCTTGTCCCATGGTCATAAGTTTGAGTTCCATCATGTAGTCAAAGCCTAGGACACAATGTTCGCTGGCCCCTAGAGGTATTTCATGCTCCAAATTCTTGATGTCTTCTACGTTCTGGGTGAAAATCAGGTCTAATAGGTTTGGTGCATCTCCTCCTTTTTTCCTTGTGTCTTCCTTCACATGTTGTGTTAGGAAATTCCTGTCTATAACATCTACTAACTTTGCTCCCCACGTTTCGTCTCCTCCATGGGGATTCCTTGATTCCCAATTTATCTCTCCATGATTTAGGTCCCCCATGACCAGCAGCTTCGCTCTTCATTCTGTGAGCTAATGTTGCTGCCTTCTGCAGTTCATCTATTCATGCCTTGTTGTTGTCATCATACTCCTGCTTGGGTCTTTTACTGTTTGGTGAGGGATTGTAGATTACCAAGATCACAATCTTCCTCCGATCTGCTGTCAGAGTTCCATATATGATGGAGCCTCATTAAGGAACATATGCTTGTGTTCTCATTGGTACCCCGATTTTCCAGGTTTTCAAACTTCCATTTCCGCTTTATTAGGAGTGCCGCTGGTCAGTGTGTGTCTGTCTGTCTCCTGCTGATTTCTTCATGTATTCCTCTAATAATATGAGAAACGTTAATGCATCATTAATATATCAGATATATCGCGTGTTTAAAAATACCTTTGATGCAGTAAACCTCATCAAAAAGATATAAAGTAAAATGTAACTAGATGAATACAAGTAAGACTAGCTTAGGAAAGGTTAGATTACAATAGATTATGTTAGCATAGTTTATGATAGGTAAAGGTAGGTTAAGATGGAGGCTGTATACTTCTCTGAGTCATCTGAACGTGTCGCCTTCGAAAACCAAACTACAACAACGAAACTCAGCAAGATTATGTGTAATATTGCTGAAACTGAACGACGTGCACTGAAATCCAAATTATTGAGTGGGTTATAATGGTTAGAGACAGGGCCCCGGAAATAGGAAAATCCCAACATGCACAGTCATTGTAGTCAAATCTATTAGAGTATTCACTATAGAATACTGGAGCACCTCCTCACTATCCAGGTGAGGACAGTGCACTTCGGTACCCCCAGTTATCACCAACACATTAATGACATGATTAGTATTTTTATTTTTTTTTTGCAGGGATATTCCTGCGCGGGCCCTAAGCCTCTGGCTGGCCCACTAAGTGTTGCTTGTTTCTCTTTTACTTGGGCGGAGTATGAGTATTTATTACTCGTATGGTCGCTTATGATTAGTATTAACTTACAAGACGACTAATTCCTATCGTGTGTTTTCAGGTGGAGTATGGGCCGGAGTACACTAGCAACAGTGTGTATGCTGAGGGTGTGTTGGTTCCCCTCTATGACCACCTGCCTCCTGTCACAAGTGCCAGTGATGCTGCCCGCTGGCAGTACTGTGCAGCTCACGGTGCCATGGGCGGCCTCTGTGACGAGTCGGCCCCTGATCCATTGCCATGGCCCTCTGCCCCACCCGTGGAGCGGCAATGGGTCCTGGCTGGTGTCAAGGTGGTGTTGACGGCAGGCAGCAGACACCAGTACCTCTACCACACACTCACTACCCTGCTGGCAACACCCGGCGCACAGCAGCAGAACGTCCTCGTCGTTCTCGGCGACGCGCCGTCGTCAACAACGCGACTCCTGCGTCTTCTCGGCGTCAACTTTATCAAGCTTACCGTCCAGGGTGAAGGCAACAGCAAGCTCTTCCGCTACTACCGCAGTGTCTTCCAGGTGGCTGCCCGCACCTTCCCCGACGCCCCGGCGGTTATATTCCTCGACGAGGATGTCGAGGTCTCGCCAGACTTCTTCTCTTTCATGAGCCAGACCCTCGGTCTCCTGCACGCAGACCCAACACTCTACTGCGTCAACGCCTTCTCCTTCCTGCCAGACATGCGCAGAGGCCGTGGCGCGCAGTACGTCAGACGTGGCAGCGTACAGGTGTCCTGGGGCTTCGCTGTGACACTGAACTTCGTGCGTGAAGCACTAGAGGTGTGGCCCTCTAGTATAGAGGGCCTGGACATACACACGTATGACTACTGGCTATACGACAGTGTTCGTAATGAGAGAGAGTGCGTATACCCAGAGGTGAGCCGCTTGAGACACTACGGCATGGGTACCAACACAGTGGCCTACATGCATGAATATGAAGCATGGCACCGCCCTCTCCTGCATGCCTCACACGTGCCTCTACTCAACGCTGAGTTAATGTTCCATGCCACGCACGAGGCAGACTTCTTGAAGGGGCTGACGGAGGCTACAGCAGTAGAAGCCATGACCCCCTGTAATCCACACTTCCCACTGAGGGCAAGTACGGCCTCTGGACCTTTGGTGGCATTCTACAGCCAAACCGAAGCTGAGGACATCAGCAGCTGGATACTACTGGGTCAGTGTGCTGGACTTCATTCCATGTCAGAGCAGGACAACCACAGCGGAGTTCACCTGGCCTTCTTCGCCTGCCACCAACACCCTCTGCCCGCACAACACCCACCGCCCGCACAACACCCACCGCCCGCACAACACCCACCGCCCGCACAACACCCACCGCCCGCACAACACCCACCGCCTGCACAACACCCACCGCCCGCACAACACCCACCGCCCGCACAACACCCACCGCCTGCACAACACCCACCGCCCGCACAACACCCACCGGCCGCACAACACCCACCGCCCGCACAACACCCATTCAACAGGTACGGCTTCAACTACTACACACCTCCAGTTTTGAAGGGCAGCGAGACAGCATACACGAGAGTTTACTATGTAGGTGTACCCTTCTCCAGGTACACCCAGGTGAAGCCAAGCCATGGCCGGGTGTACAACACCTCGCTCCTCACCCCAGAAGAGTTGAGTGCTCACACCACCAGGTTCTCAGACACCCTCGATATATTACTCTTCAACACAACCCAGAACAATTATCACACACTTTTGTCATCACTCTTCACCAAACCACCTCAATACTTATTACATTCATAGGTATTGCTTGTAAGAAATAAAGACAAAACTTAGTTTTTTTTTATCCATTCTTTATTAATAATTAAGTGCAATAAACCAGAATAAATTTGTTTTAATAATAGTAATAACAATAATAATACTAGCAATTATGAACACATAAATCACATATTATTAATTCAATGTTTTGGTTGGTGTCGGTAATGGTTACCATTTACCCGCCCTCACACAGCTCTAGTTGGAAGCTGGTTGACGAACCCTGTAGAGTAAGGCAGGTCCTCATCAATAATGGATACTCTAATGGATATGTATAATAATCTATAATAATTTTTATATATTATTACAATATTATTATGATGGTGATGACGATATTATCATCGTACTAGCTGTACCTGACCACGCGTTGCTGTGGCTCAGCAACACTCCTCTGTCCTCCCCACCTTTCCCCTCCCTTCCTAGTCCCCTCGTCCTCCTTACCATCCCCCCACTCCCACGTTCCCCCTCGTCATTCCCACCACTCCCCCGTCCCCTCATCCACCCCACCATCCCCTACTCCCCGTCCCCTCGTCCTCCCCACCATTACCCCCCTCCCCCATCCTGTCGTTCTCACCACCATTACCGCCTCCCCAATCCCATTGTCCTCCCGTCCCCTCGTCCTCCCCACCAATCTCCACTCCCTCGTCCGATGTGTTCCCAAATGATCTGATGTTCCCATCAGAAAAATGGGAACATCAAATGACCTGATGTTCCCATCACTGAAATATAAGAAGAACAGTTAAATAAACGAAATGAAAAAATAAAAAAAATCAGTTTACTTACGAAATGAACTGTAGAGTAAACAACACAGCTCAATTCCAATGCAATGTCCCACAAAATATTTAAAACAAAATGAAAATAATTTGAAATCTATGAAATTCAACTTATCAATGCAATCGAAAACATTGAAATGGAATCGTAACATATTTAATATTACATGTTTTGTTTTTACGTGCAACAGATGATGCTCTTTTTTTTAAAAAAGCATCTATATAGTAGGTGTAGAAAAACACAGGCGTATTTGAATGGAACATTGTGTCAACATTTCAAAGCAATCGGTGGAAGAACTTTTGGAGATTGCAGTGTGTGTTGCTCTTATGTGCAACAGATGGCACTGTTTTTTTTTTTTTAAGTTTTTACCTGTCACAGGTGTGGCATGTATAGTAGGTATATAAAAACATTCATGTATTCAAATGCAACGTTGTGTCAAAATTTCAAAGCAATCGATAAAGAGTTTTCAGAGATTTCCATCACATGAAAACAAACTTGAAAAAAAAGTTGTTCAAAAATGCATGTTTTTACCTGTCACAGACGTGGCATCTATATAGTATGTATATAAAAACACGCTCGTATACGAATGGAACGTTGTGTCAAAATTTCAAATCAATCGGTGAAAATCTTTCGGAGATTAGCGATTTAGAACAAATGAGCATTTACATTTTTATTTATATAGATATGAGTTGTGTGTTGTAGTGTGTAGTTGTCCCCGGAGCACTCCCAGTCCTCCTCAGTGAGGTTCTGCAGGGTCCTCAGCGAGGCTACCAGCTTGCTGCAGGAGAAGTTCCAGGGGTGGCCCTTCAGGTCCTCGTCCTTGTGCATGAGCTCGTGTCTCTGGCGCCTTACAACCACCTGCTCCGGGTAGATGGGACTCGACAGCCTGGGAAGGCAGCTCATCTAGGGAGAAATAAAACCCTGATCTCAAATCTCCACTGCCTCGCAGCCATAACCCCTTTTGGGATGGGCTTCAGGAGTCAACCTCAAGGAAAATTCCAGAACCCCTAAGGCAGGTCACTGTTGCCTTCACCCTCGTTCTGGCAGCTCCTGGGACGGCACTGGAAACATGAATGTTGGCGTTTGCCTTTCTATTGGAGAATTTCAGTAGTGTGGATAGGGGGGACCTGCTGCATGGATGCAGTTTCTCCTCCATATCGACCTACCCAGGCTTTGCGCCCTGGAGAGGACACTCCAGCCTTGACAACCAGAGCGCAACTCCGTAGTCCCCCGAGACTGAAGGATGCCTACTACTAATGGACATTGGCAAGGAAATCCTCAAAAGAATGGTGAGCCGCTAAGCAACTTCAGATGAAGCAGACAACAGTACATTACCGAGCCCCTACTATTAAAATAATCTTCAGGAAGTTCTATTTCACGGCCCACAAACGGAAGAAAGAGTCCTGAATTTTGTTTTGATAGAAATGGGACTTCTAGTGACACTAAACAGAGGAATGAACTAATAATATACTATAAGAGCAAAAAAACTTGAATTAGGTGAATGTCGCCCATGCACACTTGAGGACTGTCAGCTCCAACGAATTCAATATATATAGGCAAGACAACAACATCCCTTTCAAGGTGTCTAACTGTGCAGAAAGAAGAAAGTCATATGAAGGAACATATAGTTTCTATTCATAGCGAGATCACCACCAGAGATGTCCTGACAAACAACACAAAACAATCCACAAATACAGCAACACTATGAGACTGGACATTGGCAAGGCTTTAGACACCAAACTAATCAAGCTAACTAACACTAAATTACTCGCTGCTATCTTCGAAAACACGACGAAACTTACAATGTTCTGCTCCAACAACCGTGAAAACATTGGAGGTTGGTAGGATGTAGTGGGCCTATTGGCCTAAAAGTGAAGTGCTTAACGTGCACCCCCGCTATGTTTGGCAGCACAAAGACTTGTAACCCACTGTAGTGGACCTTGAAAGAGAGTATCCCCAGCTCAAGATCAGAGCAAAGCCAAACCTGAGAGGCGAATATATTTTGAGGCCCAAAGACGAGACAGCTGTAACGATTCTTAAAAATTACAGAAAATGCGACGAACTCAAGCAAGAGGACAAAATAAGGAAAATCATTGTCCTCCACTATCCCTTGCATATGGCCTTAGATCATCTCTAAAAGCTGAATTATGTGGTGTCAGCAGAAAGATGCCAGGTAAAAACCACGAAGCAGAAAATCCGACTAGTCCTTCTCACAGTAAGAGGACGGATCCCGGAGAAACTTGATCTTGGCATTTGGGGCGTGTTCCAACACAGGCCTTACATCCCAGAGCTCCTCAGATGTTTGAAATGTCAGAGATTTGGGCATCACAAGGACAGTTGCCGATGCCCAGTGAGGTGTGGAGTCTGCAGCCAGCCCCAAGACACGAAAATATGCCTTGATAAACACAAGGCGAACCAGCCCGTCCAAGCCAAGTGCCCGAATTGCTCCAAGGCACAACACACCTGGAACTTAAGATGCCCCAAAAGGCATAAAAGGATTCAAACGAACCCCTCCCATGCCTACAGCAGAGCAGAAGCCCCACCCAAAACATACCAGCTCCCCTGCCTACAAAAACAGTGTGGAGCTCACCAAGACTAAACCAGGTGGAGAGGGCACATGGCCCTCCATCATCGGCCATGGTGGAGGGTGTGAAGGCCTCCGTCCAGGACAGAGGGATGGCTGAGGGGGCCACAAAAAAATAGTTCAACGTAGTCGCGCGCGCATTGAGTTCAGTAAGTACACTGGGGGCAATGATAGCATGAGTGTCAACGTTTCTACTGATAAGGGCCAGAGAGTAAAGGCCCCAAACCATCATAACAGTAAATAATGCTCCTGCACAACTGGACACCCTCTGGCCAATGCTAAAAACCTTGGTTTTTAGCGAATTGGTCGAAAGTTTGGTGTCCATACACGGAATCAAATAAACCACAGATACTTGAAATGCAATTGAGCACAAGCTCAAAAAAAAAAAAAACGATATCCTCATCTTCAAGAATGCAAGGCAGGAAGCACTCTCATAAAAAAACATGTAGAGTCCAATACGTCTGAAAGCGACCTTGATGAGTCAATTTCAAGTACACCAAGATCCTCAACTCCAGTTTCAACTTCCATGGCGTGTTCATAAGACTCCATGGATACCACGGTAATATCAGCAAGTTCCAACAACATAGAGGAATAAAGATCCTGCAGTGGAATGCGCAAGGGCTGCACACAAAATTGTAATACTTGCAATGAATAGTAGCAATCAAAGGCATTGACATCCTGATACTATAGGAGAGCTTGCTTCGAGCCGGTTTATAACCTATAATCTCAGGCTATCGAGGCTTCTTCCTTCCATGTGTTAACGGGCAATCCAGAGGATGTGCCATCTATGTGAAATGTGACCTGATTTCCAAGCCTATATCCAGCCCACCCGACTGTGGGCCAGGGACAGAGGTAATAGGAGTATCCATTGAGCTATAACACGACAAACTTGAAGTGTTTAATGTTTAAAGGTCTCCATGTGCTGAAATGGATCTCTCGATGTTATTTGGACATGCGACTACATCAAACACAATCATTTGTGGTAATTTTAATGTCCATTATCGATTGGCACTAGGCTCGAACACAACAAATGAGGCCGGCGCTCACATAGAACATCTACTAGACCAGCTACCAGAAATCCAAATCCTAAACAAGAATGAACCCATCCACATCCAAGGAGGCAGATTAGACCTTACCTTCGTTTCAGCCTCCCTAAGAGATGCAGCAACATGGTCAGTTGAGCCCACACTCACAAGCGACCACTATGGGGTCCAAATTGATCTATAGTTAAATCTACCCACCCCACCATCTCCATCTGAAGCCTGGAACTCTGCTTCTGCAAAATGGAACCAATTTCAAAACCTGATTTCAGAGTGGCTTAGAAACTATGAAGTTCCCGAAGACATTAATCAGGCAGAACAAGATTTTGTCGAAGCGATTCAAAGTGCAGCCAACTACTCAATCCCACTGAAAAAAAAACATCCACCAGACACCACAAAGATCACTGGTACTATTGCGAACGTGTCAAAGAACTCAATCATAGACTCAACAGCACAAGAAAGCTATACAAAAAGCAGCCAAGTGACCGCAATAGGACCTTACTTTCTGAGGTCAAGGATCATGTGCATCAAGAGACCAGGATAATAAAAGAACAAAAGTGGCTGGAATGGTGTTCACATCTGAATGAACACACCTCTCTCGGAGTGATGTAGTAGCAAATCCACCGAGCCAAAGGAAATAAAACACCTAAAGCCCCACACCCTAAGGAAAGTACTGGCAACATCAGGAAGCCAAAGTACTGGCAACCAGGTTTGCAGAAAGAGCAGCCAGCAATCAGCTTCCACCAGATGTATTAGCAGTGCAGGCAGGATTAGAGGAAGAAAAGTGGCACATAATCCTTACAGCATGTGCAGACGTCTCTGACTCTAATGCCTCTTTCACACTGGAAGATCTCAATCGGGCTAAGAAAAACTCCAAGGATACATCCCCTGGAGACGACAAAATAACCTATAAAATGATTAGAAACCTCGGCCCAAAGGGAGATCCTGCATACCTAAGGTTAATTAATTTAGCCTGGACTTCTCAAACTAGACCTTCTGCTTGGAATAGAGCAGACATAGTGCCGATCCCAAAACCCAAAGATCCAGCTAATCCCAGGCCCATCTCTCTCCAAAGCTGTGCAGCCAAGACGGCCAACAGAATGGCACTCAACAGACTTGAGTGGAAAATGCCTAAACTGCACCATGACATATATGCCTATAGAAGAGGGTTGGCACAGTGGAATGTACTACAACTCTGTTAGCCCACTTAAATAACAGACCAGGAATGCTGATATTCTTGAACCTCGAGAAGGCCTTTGAACTGGCTAGCGCCCCAGCTATTATTCATCGACAGAAAGGTCAGAGGCAACCTGCTCTCCTGGACCAAAAACTGTCTCATAAACAGAGAAGCAAGAGTAAAACTTCATGGCACAGTCTCTGAAGTACAAAAGACATGAAAATGGTACACGGCAATTAGGCATTCTCAGCTCCCTTCTCCTCAACAGTTCACTGGTAAGAATAATGAGGCTGAAACTCCCACATCAGTGCAGGCTATTAAATTACGCAGACGACTTTGTCATCATCATAAAGGGAAGGGATGCGGCGCGCCTTGCACCCAAATGCTTAGACTGCATCAGTAAAGAAGCAAAACAGGTTGGTATCAAACTCAAGCCCACAAAGACAAAAGCCATGCCCATGAAAATAGCGAAGCCCAACATCCAACTCACAGTACAGGGTCAACCAATTGAATGGGTCGACACCTATCAGTATCTAGGAATAATCCTGGACACACACATGAATTTTAATGCTGAGGTCACTTACTTAAGAGTGAGAACTGCGGCCCAGACGGCAATCTTCAGGTCGCTAACCTCCCTCTCTGGAGGAGCCAAGTCTGCAAGTCTTCGCACATACTATGTACAGGCAGTCAGATCAGTGATCGACTATGCCGCACCTGCACTCACAAGTCTATCACACCAACAGTGGAAAAAGCTTAAAGTTGCCCAAAACAATGCTATGAGAGCCGCCCTGGGAGCCCCCATGTGGACCAGGCTTAAAACTCTAAGACTGGAAACGGGTTTGCCCCTCTCTTCAAGAAAGAATATCTCAAAGAACAGCTACAAATATCAATAAGATAATTATTTCCCCTGATCCAGTCCCAGTACAGCAGGCCTTGGTGGTTAGGCTTTGCCAAAAAAACGGAAACTCTTGGGCTGACAGAGCGGGAAATGTCTTAAACAGACTACAAATAAAAAGCAGGGTTGTTGATAGAGGGGGTGATCAACCACACCCAAACTACATTTGTTCCCCACTGTGGGAGGAGCCTACCTTCAAAATAGTAATGGAAAGTCTCCCGATGAAAAAGGCTGCCTATGATCCAACAATCCTAAGGTGCATCATAGAAAAGCAGATAAGCAGCATTGCAGTAGCAGGAGCCACCCACCTCTTCACAGACGGATCGGTGGACACAGAATATGAGAGTGCTGGCAGCTGCTCTTTGCACGGACAGTGAACAGGCATATAGGAGACTGGGAGGACCATTATCATCAACCCAAACAGGAGCTGTTTCGCCATACAACAGGCATTCAGCATATGTGATTGCATAAAACACTCAAAATGCAATCATATACACAGACTCGAAAGCTGCACTTTAAATATTAGGAAAAAGGAAGTGGAAAGAAAACGTGGAAATAATTACCACCATTTTGTATCATAGAGCAGTAGTTAAAGGCAAAAGACTTAACATCACCCTAAACTGGATCCCATCCCATGTTGGAATCCCATTAAATGAGAAAGCCGATGAAATTTCTAAATTGGCAACTCGTCATCCAGTGATACATGAAACAATTCAACAAAGCCTAGAGTACATAAAAACATCAAACATCACCAAAAACCTCTCACATCTCAACAAAGCCTATCTACACCAGAGAATAGCTGAAGGTTCGCCCTCTGCAACATGGTATCTTCAGGCAACCAAGTTAGAAAGGTTAAACATCCCAAAAGGAATCCACAGGGAAATAGCAGTTCGGTTACACAGACTACGTCTAGGTTACAAATACAACTGGGAGATTGGTGAACCCCAACAGAGAGAGTGCATCTTCTGCCAAACAATCACAGAAAATCCCCTACTTCACTATCTCCTGGAATGTGAAGCAACCAACGACATTAGAAGAGCTTTAAGAGCCCCTGAATCTTGTAGTAACCACCCTGAAGCCGTCAACACTGCCACTCTTCTGGTCAAAACAGGTGTCCAGCAGCTGGAGACCCTCATGAAGACTGTCAAGCAGTAATCCTCCCCCACGACAGCAGCCTGACGATTAAATGCAACCTCAACACACTGTATACATTTACTGAACAAATATTCTACCACTTACGGACAATTCATAGTCCGTGCCACCTCTAAGGTAGTTTAATCTTCAGCAATCATCAATCAATCAACTTGTAACCTTACAGGCTATTCATGCCCGTGCTACCTCTTGGGTGACTTAATCATCATCAATCAATCAATTTGTAACCATTTGATCTCTGCCTCTGATGTTGACAAGTATCAACGAAACTCATCTCCTAGCGCCAGACATTAATAAAATTGTAAAATTAACTTTGGAGAGTTAATTTTTCAACTTCCTTCTCAAGTGAAGAAAAACATAAAAAATTGAGAAGAATTGTGCTCAATTCGCACAATTTAAAATTGTGCGAATTGAGTGGTGAGATCACCGCACAATTTTGAATTGTGCGGTGATCTCACCCTTTCTTTCATATTCAATAATATGTCTGCAAAATATATATATGTATATATAGCTGATGTCTAGCTGGCAACATACCAGAGACCATACGGCCTCTCTTTTTTGGCGCTACCCTCTGTGTCCTGAGGAAAAAAGATGGAGGAATCAGACCGATAGCTGTGGGCCAATTCACTCCGGCGTCTCGTCGCTTAGGCTGCTGCTAGAGCAGTTAGTCAGGCAGCAGCCGACATGCTGAAGCCAAAACAGCTTGGGTTTGGCATTCCCCAAGGGTGTGAGGCAGCGGCTCATGCAGCTAGAGCCTACATTGCCAACATTACGAATGAAAAAGCCCTGATAAAGCTGGACTTCAAAAATGCTTTCAATCTGGTTAGAAGGGATGCAGTACTCAGTGCAGTTCATCGCCTTTTTCCTTCCCTCTACCCGTTTGTAAACTCATGCTACAGCAAGAATCTAACTCTACTTTTTGGGGAACTTGAAATTGAATCACAAGAAGGTGTCCAACAGGGTGACCCCCTGGCTCCCTTTCTTTTCTGCCTAGTTATCAAGGAAGTCACCGATAACCTGTCCAGTGAGCTCAACATTTGGTTTTTGGATGATGGTACTCTGGCCGGCTCCCCAGCCTCACTCTTGGACGACATAAGAATAATTCAGGAGCAAGGAGCAAGCCTTGGCCTCACCCTGAACCCTTCCAAGTGCGAAATAACCTCCACCAACCTGCACATAATAGAGCAAATAAAGGTTGTTTTGCCTGACATTATACAACCAACCCTGAGGACAGCACACTCCTAGGTGCTCCTCTTGGAAGGAATGCCATCGACGGGGTCCTTGGTAAGAAGATCACTGACCTGAAGAGGATGAACGAGAGGATTGAAGACATCGATGCTCATGATGTACTTTACCTCATCACCAGATGCTTGTCCCTCCCCAGGCTGACCTACTTTCTAAGATGTTTGCCATCTTTCAACAATATTAAATTAGAAGAGTACGACAGCTTGCTGAAATCAACACTAGAAAAAGCCCTCAATCTTTCCCTCAGCGACTTACAGTGGAAACAGGCCACCCTTCCTGTCAGACTCGGGGGCCTTGGCGTGCGCACAGCAACACAAATTGCTGTACCAGCGTTCCTGTCCTCTTCAGTGGGGTCTGACAACTTGGTGAAGGAAATCCTACCTGAGCACCTAGTTCAACAGGCAGGGGTACATGATCCCAGTTTCACAGACTGCACAACAAAATGGGTACTCTCTCGCAGGACCAGCACCCCAACCACCGCCTTCTGAAGCCCATAAGCAATCCAGCTGGGATCGCCCATTGCCGACCAAGAAGCTGCGACTTTGCTAGAAGCTGCAACAACACCACATGATACTGCCCGACTTAGAGCTGTAGCAGCTCCCCATGCAGGTGATTTCCTATTAGCAGCCCCAATGTCAGCAACCGGCACCTGTCTCACACCTGCAGGCCCTCCGAATTGCCGTGGCTCTCCGCCTCGCTGCCCCAATCCACACCGAATACAGGTGTATTTGCGGCGAGGCAGAGGCCGACAGGAGGATGCATGCCATCCTCTGCCAAAGGACAGGAGGATGGCATGCAAGACACGCCGAGGTCAATGACATTATTAAGAGAAGCCTTACCACAGCCTGGTTGTCCAGCAGAGAGAGAGCCCCGTTACCTAATGTCCCGCAACTCTGATGAGCCTGTCGGTCGCCCAGACGGAATCACGGTGAACCCCTGGAAGAATGGTAGACAGTTGGTGTGGGACTACACTTGCGTTTCAACTTTAGCCAATACCTATGTTGACTTCAGTGCTACACAAGCAGAAGGAGCTGCCAATCACCGGGAAGCGGCCAAGTCACGTAAATACAGAGACCTTGAGCACCACTACAATTTTGTCCCCATTGCCTCAGAGACACTTGGTGCCTGGGGTAAAAGTGCTGCTAGCTTTTTGAAGGAGTTGGATTTGTTTTTGAAACAAATACCCATTGTTTC